>NC_142802.1:48847397-49068804 GCF_049724085.1 Artemia sp. Qi Xiang Cuo
CTTTTCGGCGCGGCTTCGGGGTCTTCTAGTAACCCTATGCTCAAAAATTTGCCTCTTTAAATAACTGGCTAAGGAGAAAAATAGGTCATATGTAGCTTACTAATGATTGAAGCTGACTTAGGCTATATATTTCCATATTAGGGGGGGGGGGGTAAAGCATAGACTCGTGGTATCAACTTCAGAGTCTAATAACCATAATAATTTATTTATTATGAAGTAACTAAGTAAGAGTCTTTTATTCAGGCTCATCACTAAACAAAATATAACCCAGTTGTGCTGATGATTTGTATCTGGTAATTATGTCAGTGATTCCAATCCTCAAAATGTAAATTGGGCAAAAATAACCATTTAGCCATGATAAAACAAAAAGTAGCAAAATAGAAATAAGAAGGTATTTTTCAAAGTCTAACTGAGGCAACTGCTCCCCCCTCACATAATTGGCACCCCAAAATTATGTGGCCTAATGCTGAATTAGAATAAACAGTGTACAATAGCAAGTACAAATAATGCAATAATATATTGTATACGAGTCATAATACAATGATATATATTAAATAACAAAATTGACAGATAATGATCTAATAGTGTTGCTTTATTTAATCAACATTTTTCATTCCGAGAAGCCATGACTCTCTACTTTTGTTCTTAATATAATTCCTGTTTTGTTCAACAAAATTTTTTTTGGTACTGTTCTAATGTATGGGTAACATGCATAAATGTAGCTTGAGAAAAGATAAGAACAGATAACACTACCCAGTAATTTTCTATCTTATTGTCTATAAACAAGGGGTTTCTTACTCCAGGACTATATTCAAGCTTTGTTTTTTTGGGGTTTAGGAGGAAAAAAGCTACAAAGGTTAGTTTAGGTTATGTATTTATTATATGTTGTGCTTTACCCCCACCCTCCTAATGTGCAAATATACAGCCAAAATTTGATTCTAAACTATTATATTTTTATCCTATTTTGTTTTATTTCACTAGCATTAACCAAACTTCACTTCTTGTATGTTCCCCAGATATTAGAACAGTACCTTTTTTTCCTGCATTGCTTTAGTATAACAGTGTGAAATCCTTTTCACTAATAAATACCAATAATTTTTTGAAGGCCTATAGGATATATGTTCTGAAAATTCAATTGATTATTATTATTGTTGCTAGTTTGCCTGTGAGTCCAGGCAATTTGATGTTCATATGTTATTCCTAAAACTCAGCTGCCCTTGCCTGAGACTATAAGTAGGCAGACCTTATGTCACTTGTTCACCTGCAAATCCAGGCAACTTGTTGGGTCAATCAATTTTGAATGAATTTTGTGTTAGAGTAACTGTCTGAGCTTATAAACTGGGTTGTCTGTCTAAGACTTTAGGCAGGTAGACCCTATGCTACTTGTTTGCACACAAGGCCAGGCAACTTTTCAGTCAACCAATTTTCTATTAATCTTGTTTTATTGTAGCTGCCTTGGCTTATAAATTATGTTTTCTGACTGAGGACTGCAAGTCCAGGTGGCTTAATAGTTATATCAATCCTATAAATTGGTCAGAATGCTTTAGCCTCTAGGCGGTTAGGCTTGCTTGAATTAACAGAGAAATGACTATGACTTTTGAGCTGACTTATAACAGACAGTATCCATGGAACTTGCTGATGAAGAATCATCCTAAGCCTAATTTTCTTAGCCACATAAATTCTCAGGTAGGTTGACTAAGTTTTAGGATTGATATGTGACCACCAAGTTGCCTGAACTGCAATTGGAACTATGAAAGGCCATCTGTATGACTTTGTTGTTTTCTGTATGTATCAGTGGGGTAATGTAATTTCTTTTGTTTGACATTTTAGTGGATCATATATTAAATAAGAAAACCAAAAAGTATTCTGTATAACTTAATTCTTTTTTCTCTATAATAATTTGATGTTTAAAAAGTCATAAAGAAGACTATATCATTCTCAATGTTTAAAGGAAACACAATATTGCCTATTGTTTTTGTATATAAGAGTAAATGAAAATATTTGTTGCTTAGAGTATACAGTAACAATGACTTTACTAGGTCTAGTCAAACTGTGCTCACCCAAGTATTTGTATTTCTAATATAAAAAAAGCATAAAAGGTATATGCCACTATTATATAGTAAATATGAGGTAGATTTATATCAAAATATTCAAGCAAATCACACAGCCTATTAGGTGTCTTACCTTAGCCTACATAAGGTAGGCTATCAGTGGAAGTCATTAGGTCTGCAAAACTACCAATAGGGTAGCCTATATATTGATACTTTCTTTTAGAATCATTAATGTTTACCTTTACACTGCTTCATGGTTAAAAGATCCTGGAATGCCAAAAATCCTAGTAACATCAGTAAAATTCTACTTTAGCTACTTTTGGCTATCTTGGAATGGGGTTAGGTTAGGAAAATGAAACTTTCAGGGATAGGTCTACAGGCTAAAGTATGTCCCGGGAAGGCATTTTGAAGTACCTACCTCCACTCCTTCTCTCTCTAGAGGGTCCTGAAATTTGCTTACATGACAGGTCAATACCCATTGAAATTTTGACAAAACAACATTTTACCATAATTTTTAGTTATCATTTTCTTTTTCTCTGGCTTTAGCTCTGAAAATGCAATTTCAGTTATTTGAGCAGAATTTTTGTGCCATATCAATGTTTATTCCCAAAATGTAGGAAATGTATTTGCCTATCTTTAAAACGTTAGAAATTGGGATTGAGCAAGGTTGTGAAGCTGAAAACAATTCAGTTGTACTTCATTTAAGTAGAAGAACTATTTGAAAGGTTTCGCTTTTGCCCCACATGAATCTTTTAAACCCATCAAAGGTTAGGACACTTTAAAAGTAATAGGAATGGAGGTATACACTTTTATATGCCTTTCTATGTCATACTATATCCTTTAGTCTCGACAAGGAATTTTTCATTTTCATAACCTAACCCCTTTCCAAGATAGTCAAAAGTAGCTAAAGTAGAATTTTACCGTAACATCAAGACTAGGCCTAGTCTAGCCAAGCTCTTTTCAAGAAGCATTCCTTAAAAGTATTTTTCAAAGAAAAGAACTTTGCTGAACTAGGTTCTTATTTCTGTTTTATCATAACATACGAGAACACAACACTTTCTAAAGCTAAATGCTGATTTTTTTATTTTTTGCTCATTTTCTGCTGTTTAACAACACACGTTCTTTATTTTTGAAAATGTCCTCAACCTTTTGTATTGGAATACATTATGGTAATTTCTGTTCGTTTTGAGTTTCATTTATTTATTTATAGTGATCTGTGGTAGTTTTCCGCTTGGAAGATTATTTGACTTTATTTTTGCTCATTCTTGGCTTAATGGAGCTCTTTAATTTTCTTTGAAAAACTTCTTTTGTGGAAAAAGTTCTTTTAAAATTAATTCATTAAAAGAAGCTGATGGTAGCTGCAGTTATGGAGTCGAGTGTCTATACATAATCATAACTATCTCAGGGAGGTGTTAAATTTTTCATATCTGCATCTCTGAGAATGGTTTAGTGGATCTCAGTTAAGTTTGGTCAGAATTAGCTGTAGGAAATTTTTTGCGCCTTTAGAATGTTTGAACCAAAACTAATAGACATTGTCCCTTTTATTGCTCCACAACCATGATCAAAGAGGGCACAGCTGTTACAACATATAATGGAGCCTTGGCATTGGAAACCTTATTTTGCTTCAGTTGTGTTTATACTTGGATTAATAGTTAAAATAGATCTTACTTCTGAATTTTATGTTTTGTTTTTTCACTGAATAGAACTTTGAAAGCTAAAGGGGGTCGGCTGTAAAAACATGAAATTTTGTGCCTTCTTAGGCCAGAACATAATTTAGACTTTGCTGAAAACAAAATACCTTTTAAATGTTTTTTTTTTTTAATTTAATAAAACCAATATTATTAAGAGTTTCAGGAATAAATATCATTATATATATATTAGACTGTTTATCTGCATTCATTTGTTGTTGTTTTTTGTGTTTTTTTTCAGTAATCTTGGCTCTGATGGGGTTTTTTGTTTTCCTTTTTTTTATATTATGAGAAATAGAAACAGGCAGCTCAAAATAAGGATTGTTTTCAGTAAAGTGCAAATCATATTCTGGTCTCTGGAAGGCATTGAGGGCGTCAGCCCTACTCCTCTTAGTTTCTCCTCGTTCTGAATTTGTATTTTGTATTTGCTGCTCGTCTTGGGTTTCATTTTTTATAGCAGTTTTCCGCTTCAAAAATTATTTGATTTTACTGGTTCTTTGGTTTGGTTTAATGTTGTTTTTTACTTCTCTTTGAAAAAATTCTTTGGTGGAAACAGTTTTTTTTTTTTTTTTTTTTTTTTTTTTAGTAAATAAAGTTATTATAATGAGAAGTGACCCTAACACAGACTTCATCGAGGTCTCTAGCGACAGAGCAGTGAATTTAAATCTGTGGTATTTTTTATTTATTTTTTTTTCTCTTTTGTTGTTCTGTTTTTTTTTTGTTGTTTTAGTAAATTTCTTTCTTTCTCATAATAAATGTTAATGATATTTTTTTAAGTGTATTTAAAGGAATTACAAGTACTGTAAAGTGCTTTTTCGAAGGGTTATTTTTAAGTCCGCCATTAACTATGGTCGCAATATTGACTATGTTTTACTAATTAACTCAACTGCCTATATTCACTATTTCAGTGCTTAGATTCACATAGGTCTAACTCTTAAAATTTGGGATTAGAGGAGCATTTTAACATGGGGGGGGGGGTCCTCAAGTTAGGAAGAATAACTTTTGGCTTCTATTTCAGTTTTTCAGTTTTTCTTTAGACAGGGGGGGGGGGTGGACCAGCACCAGAGTTATGCGCCATATCCCCCACCTCCTTTCTTTTTGTTGGTGTTTGTTCATGTATTTTTCTTTCCATCTAAAATTCTGCCAGGTATCGATTGTCTGCTCCCCTTTGGGGCAATCCTTGTCATTGAGCTGCACCTTAGTCCTAACAAAAGCCGAGTGTGAGAATCAATAGAGAGTGATATATTTTAAAATAAGGATCACTCTAGACATTTTAACTTTCTACTACAAATTCGTTCGATGCCTGTTAAATTTTTCCAATGTATAGCTATTGACTTCGTTATTTCCCTTTGAGTGTGAAAATCAGCATCTTGATTTGTCCAATATGCTAGCAAAATGTAAAATGTATCTTTTAAATGTAACGCTGTTTACAATAGTGAAATTAAAGTAAGTTGTCCCTTATGTAAAGTAAAACTCGCAAGTATTTACATATTTAGGCACAAAACCTCATACCTTTGAGGATTTTGGGTTCTCCCAGAACAGTATCTTGAGCTTCGTAAGGGTTTGGCCATCTTTATCTGAGTATGTATTAATAAGGTTGATTCAACTTTGGAAACTGTAATGAACCATTTTTAGGTGATTTTATGATATATTATGGACAACTTTCCTTTGAATCTGGCCCATCGACAGATGAGAAAAGCCGAGAAAGCTGAAAAAGATGGAAAATTAGAGACTTCTATAGATTTGTTGTCTGAAGCTGAATCATATCTTAAAAATTGCTCAAGCTCAGATTTAGTGTCTTTAACAGCAAAGCATTCAATAGAAGCCCAAATTTTGGCAGTTCATAGTGAAATAAAGAAGCTGAAATTGAAGCTCAGAGAAAACGAAAGACTGAAGGAATTCAACCTTCAGTCAGAAGTATGCTCTGAAAAGGCTATGATATGTGAATATGTTGTTAAAGCTAAGCATCTCGCAAATAAGGTATATGACCATAACCTGATTGTGGATGAAATGAAAGAGACAATCGCGAAGTTGTCCTTTTGCCTGCAGTCGTTGGGTAGTTCGCTTGGCTCAGAGGACAGTGATACTTCCAGAAATGTTCTAGAAGCCCAAGATTATACTGCAAAAATAGATAGTCTTGCTACAAAACTATCAGCTAAACCATCAAACAGTGATAAATTAAATGACGTGGTGAAAGAACCTGACAATCGTAAAGTGACGGTGACTGTATTGGTTGATGAAAATAAAGATAGTTCTATGTGCCACTCTATTCTTGATGCAGTAGACAGAAGTGAAGGGCTTCATAATCAGGAACAGAATGTTGTTGGTGATTTCGACATTGAATTGCCTGTAATAGTCCCTCTAGAGCTGCCAACATTTGACTTTACTGTTTTCAAAAAAATCGATAAGTAAAAGTCGATTTTTTTACAATGCTGCATATATATAGACTTCTTTTGTTTAAGAACCATTTTAACTTACAAATTATTGTTTTACCCATTAAAAACCCATTACTCGATTAAAAATAATTCCAAGATTATTGTGTTTTTCCTATCAGTTACTGTTGCAGAAAACTGGTGATAGCTAAACAAACATTAAAGGTTTAAGGAAGATGTACTAGCTATTACTGAGTTTTTATTTAGCCATTAACTTTAAAAGTCTCTATTATCACGAGTAGTCTTTGACAGATGTTGAACTGCAAGTGTTTATTCACCTGCAAAAGAGAAAAAGTGTAAGAATATACAGTCTTCAACATGATTATATGGTGGTATATTCACCCATCCTCGTAAAATTTGTTAATATAATCCCTAGAGTAGTTTTTTGGTAAAAATTTTTTAGATTGCATGGCATTTTGGATACTTGAGCCGAAAAACCTTCATACCCCTCCCCTGACTATGTTCCAGGTACATGAATTGATATATGAACACTTCGCAAGAAGCTATCCTATAAAAGGCGATAAGTGAGAGAATGAATAAAAAAGGTCTGCTCCTAGCTAATAAAAAGACAAAATTGCTGACAAAACCCAGAAAAAAAACAGTTTTGAAATCGATCACATGCAAGGATTATTAACTTCAATATAGATATGAGGGAGGCAGGAGAAGGATTTATAGTAAAATATTCTGTTTCTCATTCAGTCTCAACTGAATGAGAATCCTTGCATGTCTCATCTCAACTCTTATTCAGATCAGAGCTAACCGTTTCAAGTGCTTTGGGTGAGAATTTTGGAGGCCAATACTCCTACGAGCATAGCATAGTCACAGCACTAAGAATGCTGCACTGGTAAACACTGCTCCTCCTTCCATCATTATTAGAAGTTCTTAAGTTCCTCCTTGTTTACGTTCCGTGATACTCCTAAAGAAAATATGGCTTCTTATAGATCAATCCTAATATAGTCTGAAGTGATTGTTTTCCATTTTCACCCTGCTCAACCAATCACTCAACTTATTGAATAAACATGATTCAAAGTAATAATACTGTCGAATAATAAGTTCAAACGCAATATTTATTTTAATTTTTGTTTGATTTAGGATTCATCTATCCCTTCATAACAATATTTATGATATTTGTGCTTGATTTGATTAATCATTTAATTTTTATTATTGGTTAATTTTATGAATGTCTTTGTTTAACAATTGTATGTTAAATGTTAATTGTATGAATGTCTGTATGAATTTAAATTTTGGGCAGAATTTGAATGTTCATTCAAAATACTCCTGCAACTTTGTGAATCAATTTTTTACTAATATTATTACTGTAAAATTTGAGGTGTATAGAGAGAAGTAACTTTATTAATATGGATTGAAAACATGTATAATTTTGTCCTTGTGTAGGCTACTTGTATCTTGATCAATGATTTTATTAAAATAATCTTTTTATTTTCTATTTTATTGCAACTATTGTTTTCTTTAAATAAATGCATGGCAAGAATCATTTATGAAAGTTTATTTCCTTATAAAAAAAATGGATGTCATGAATCAATGTAATCAGAATTTTTTCGTTATTATTATTATTTTTGTGTCTTAATAAAGGTTCCCTTGGCTCTGTTCTGCATGTTTTGAAATTTTCAAGTGGATAGGCGAAAAAAAAAATGATTTTTTCGCGCTACCAATCGATAAAGTTTTTTTTCCCAAATTCGTTGTTCTTATTAAGATCTCCTTGTTCCAGTCTACTTAGCCTGAAAGTAATTTCATGCCGATTGGAGAAAACAATTTTGGCTCATTTGGGGATGTCGAGATTCGATATAACGCAGTTATTTTCAAACCATTTCCTCATCTTAGGTTTGGCTTGCCCAGTAAGGTGGAGGCTAATCGGAGACAAAACATGTCTGGGCCTTTTTTGGGCATCACGTTCTTAATAGTTTTTGTCCTCTTTGAGGTCCCCTTTTTACGGTCTACAAGTCCTATAAGGTTAAACGAAGCGAAGAAAACAGAATTATTGGCTTCAAATTTTGATCCTCATTAAGGTTATCTTGTCGGCATCTATATATAACTTAAAGCTGAACCTAGGAAAACTTATTGGTGGTCTTCTAAATCTGTATTTGGAAAAGGGAAAGCTTTTTGGCTCTTTTGGGGACCTAATTAGCCAGTTTGCGGGAACAATTTTCAAGTCCTATGGGAAATAAGGGTTCTTTGGCCCTTTTTTGGGGAGTAAGTAATTTTTGTTTTTCTTGTGCGTTGGAGTCTTCTAGTTCCATGGATTTTAGGATATAATTTTTGGGCAGAAAATAAATATTTTTACCCCTTTTTGGGGTCGTGTCCCCAAACTGATTTTTTTTTTTTACTTTAGGTTCCCCTTGGTCCAGGTCTTACGACTATTAGTTTTGAACTTGTCAGAGACAACGATTTTGGGCCCATTTACGGTTCCCCAGCACCCATCTTCCTTTGTACACAACGTTTGGTCGCCTTAGCCCAGTATATAAGTTCTGGGACGAACTTAGTTCTTTTTAGGGGCCCATGGAGTTACAGTTATTAATTTTAGATCCGTTAAGAGGAAAACGTTCTTCCTCATTTTTTTCCCTTTGTCAGGCGGGATTTTGAGAGAAAAAATTTCTTCTTCATTGGGGTCCCCTCAGTCCAAGGATTTAAGGATACAAGTTTCGAGGCGATTGAAAAGGTTTTCGGTCCTTTTTCTGGACCCATTTTTTGAGGCGAATTATCCAAAACCAATGTGTTTTTGCATAGTTGGCCCTCTTGGCCCTGGGAATTCTGGCTGTTAGTTCCGAACGGATTAGGAACAAAAATTCGTTTGGCCTCTTTCCGAGCTCCCCGTTACCCTTCCCCACCTAAGAAAATGTTTTTTCTTTTGGCCCAGGGAACGGTCTCTGACGGTTTTTGAGTAAATCGAACGCCCAAGACTAAGCATGCCCTCTTTTCCCACTATAAAACCTAAAGCCGAACTGGCCTACTATGATAAAACAAAAGAAGAAAATCTTGAAAAACAGCAGATCAATTATAATTATATTATAATACTATTATAATTCTACTCCGGAATTGTTCATTGGGTAGCAGTCTTATATGCAGGTTTCATCTTTTCTTTTTATTCTTTGTTTTTCTTGAGTTGTTATGGTTTAAATCCTTCCTATCTCAATGCTGAGGATGCTTTCGTGTGTACAGGCATATAAAATTGTATAACAATATAAATGTAATATGTTCTGCTTCCGTAGCTTGTCCACGGAGAGGCAATCATATATATGGGTTTTGATGTTTTCCTTTTATTCTTTCTTTTTTATCATAGATTTCTTTCTTTGTTCTGTTTTAAAGTTGATACGGTTTGGTTTCTTCTTTCTCAACGCTAAGGACGCCTTGTTGCATACAGGCGAAATGTTCATGTGGTTGTTCTTCTTCCTTTTCCTACTGGCCATAGACCGGTTTTGTGTGCGAGATTTTCTTTTTTGTTGGGGTTACGGGGGTCATATTATCTCTAAATATATATTAATATTTTTGTTAGACCTTTCAGCGTTGAACAAAACGGTTATCTAAAAATTTCCGTCTGATATCTTTGGGGGGAGTATACAGGGCTGGGTGGTAATAATGGGCACGGAAGGAGGCGGGTTTCCCCCTTCCCCTCCCAGGAATGTTTGAACCTTATCAAGACACTAGAACTCTCAATTTAGAATCGAGTGAGCCCATTTCAAGTTCCTAAATCTACCTACCCCTTGCATACAAAGTGGTCGGGAAACGAAGAAAAAATATAACACATAGGAGGCTCGTTGCACTTTACGAAGGCAGCGCTGGAGTGTTATCTCTGATCGGCAAAACTGTGATTTTGTTCTTGTTCAATTGTGTTGTTTACTGAACAAAGAGTTACTTTACTAATAATTGTGGTCCCAAGCTTTCAGGATGGCATAGGATCAGGTGGAAGTATACAAGACTCATTTCCATCCTTCAAGAAAGGAAATGCTTCGGAGATTTGTTTGTAGAATCCCATCGAACAAATGCCTTATATTTTTCATAGTAACTATATTATTTGGTATATTTGCCTTGGCTCGTTTATCTGTTCGTACAATACAAAATGTTGATGAATATGAAACTGAAGGGTATACACTAAGGAAAGAAGAGGAAGAACTTCTACTTGCACTGTTTCTCAGGTAAGCAGTCACTAATTAATTATTAACTTGCTAGTTGTGTGTAAACTAGTCGACTACCTCTCATTGTTCGGGAATCCTTGCAATGGTTTATTATATGAGGGTCATTCGGAAAATAAATAAAGGTTTGTGCTAGCGAGTAACTGCGTTCTCATATCACCATTGCCCATCCAGTTATTAATCTTGTTTAGCATTGCTTTACTTCAGTCTCACAATCTGGTACTAGCTGCGACCCCTCAGCCCTGCGACTTTAAAATCTACAGCACAATTATTTATTCCGGCAACTCTCACTCAGCTACATTGACGAAACGTGGGTTTCAGTTGCTTTTCCTTATTGATAGAATCTTTTGAGTGAGAGAGAAAGGAATGCATTATAATAAACAAATAATAACTGCAATTTAATGGCCATCCCGAGAAGTAAAAACATTCTGAATTGGTGGCAAAAATACATTAAAACAAGAAAAAAAACAGCCCACAACACACTTCCTACTCGGCACCACAAACCTTACAACAAAACAATTACGACATATGTTGTAATGAATATTTTGTGAATGACTAAATATTTATTCATTCATTTGCCCCCCCCCCCCCTCCTAAAAAAAAATTAAATTCATACTTACTTAAAGGATTTCTTTAATTATTCTTAAAACAAGAAATATTGCTAAAAACCACATCGTGATCAAGATAGTTCCAACTCCTAGTCCCTCTAAGCACAGAAAACGTCGACCATGTCGAACAGCCAGTCGAATATTTTTTTTCTGTAGATGGTCGATTGTTGTAATCGTTGTCTGAAGGTATCAGGTTTGCTAAACTATCAAAACATGAAAGGTTTGTACCATGTCGTAGCCTAAAGAAAAACAAAACTGTATATAACTCTTAATCCAGAAGCTGGCAATCAGTGTTGCCACTTGACTGATACCAACAGGCGGTGCCGGTCGATGAAAAAAGTGGTGTTTTCGCGATATCCTTTCTACCGAAACACGGTATAATTTATGGTATATTTTGATACCCGTAATAAGTGGTGGATTTTGCCATGGACTTTGAACAAGAAAGGTAGAATAAAATGAAAAGAGACATCCCCCAGATATCCACCCCATATAAAAAAGGGAAAAATAGATTCATGTCTTTTTCCCATTCTCTGGCAATATCGCCTGTTCTTCATTACTAATGGCTCGTCCAGACCGCCTGTTCTCTAGAAAATTGGAAGCAAGATAATCTACTCTTTTCTGTTTTAAACTAGATTAAAAGTTTATTTATCAATATTGTTTCATTTTCGGCGCTTTCTCCAGAAATACTGTGTATACTGTCGTTGTTTCCCATTTTTCTATTTTTTGATCCTCCGATATACCGACCTTGAAAACAAAAAAAAGAGATAAATGTGCCAGTATACATTTCCAGTCTTCCGCCACATTTTTTTTTTTTTTTTTTTTTTTAAGAAAGTATACAGTTTGACGTATTCCAAAAGAAGAGAATGCTAGATTGAAAAGTTTTTACTGGCTCAGCAAATATGCAAAACGACATTCTCAAACCAGATACTCATTTTTTTCTCTTTTTAATTTTAATTTTAGACGCTTTGCACTACAGAAGTTGTTTTTACACGACTTACTTCCTTAAAATATATTTCAGAAATATTAATGTAAAGAATAATAAAATTTGTAGTGATGCTTTTCTACAACTTTCAACTTTTCAAGAGAGCATATTATTTAGTTGCTTTAAAAAACCCTCAGCATAGGTTCATTTTTTGATTTGTCAGCATATTTTTATTCCTTCCCTCACCCCAAAGCAAAGAAGGTAGTGACACCTTTGTCTACATAAATGCCCAAGACATAATTGTTTGAAACTTTATTTCTTGAACCCTCCCCCCTTTCTTTGCCGACGCTTGACTCCTTCAAACCCTAGCTAAAATGACTGATCGAAAGCAAATGTTGAAGTTATTTGGAAACATGAGTACTAGGCTTGAAAAGATTGTATCTAACTTCATGTGCACTTACGGGGTTTGTGGTTACCTTAAGGCCATTTTGTATACCAAAAGTAACTCTTGCAGCTTTTATGGGAGGAATACGTATAATGACCCTGAGATGTGTCATTGTCTGAAAAAAAAGAAAAATAGAAAACGAAATAGCTAGCAAAACAGCGTTACTATCATCACGACTAGATTTTAATGACAATTATCATCTTAAAGATACTAAAAAGTTAAAAGGAATCATTCGCATAGACATAAAGAAGTTACTCGGTATTAGGTAGTGCGGTCATACTCGTCAAGACCTACATTGGCCGCACTATGAAACATGTTGTGATTTATCGCCGTGCTGTCGCTTGAGGTTGCTTTACCGTCCGCTTGAAGTAACGTTTAACAAGTCTCAGCTCTGGCCCTCCCTCCTTGTCATGGCTTGATCTTCTTTGTTGCTGACGGCTCAGGCCACATTCCGCTTTTAATGTCAACGAATGAGCTAGGAAATAAATCTGCTGACGTTTTAATGAACTAAGATGATTTTGCATGTCATTTTTGACTTCCTCTAAAAAACAAAAAGGCGCTCAGCAATGACATTTGATATTGGCAATGAAAAAAGTATTGTATCAATTTTGAAATGTTGGGAAACATTACTGCTCCAGTTGCAGATTTAAGTTCAAGTTCAGTCATTTTATTATTAACATATACATGTATATAATTGACATAGGCCCATGGGGAGACAAGCTCGAAAAACTAGGCCTAGACAAAGATACAATAAAAAATTACGCTACAATACAAAGACAATTACGACGTCAAAGATACAATAATACAACAATAATATGAAAGTAGCAGCTAGCCCAGGATCCAAATATAAAATAAAAAAAAAATCAATATTATTATATATAAATTCATACTAAAAGATAGCCGAGAGGCCCACATTCACCTAGAACAACAATCCAAACAAATAGCTTAGTCATATTAAAAAGACGCTTAATTAAATGTAATCCTGAACTAAATGAAATTTAAGATTCCTTTTTATTAAATGGATAGAAGAAAATTTATCAATAAAATCCTTGTGAGCATCCCAGCACCGGGCTATTGACACGAACGGGGTAAATTTAGATCTCTCAGTACTATACTTGTCAATGTAGATACTCTTTTTTTGTCGCGTGTTATAACGATGTAAATCTTGTGATTGGGAGAACAAACTTTGATTGAGGTAATATGGCGTAATTTCTTAATGTCATAATTAAATTAGAAAATAATTGCTCCAAAAGTAAATTGTTGAGAAACTGGAAGTATATCTAAATAAGTATATAAAGATGCTGTAGAAGACTTATTTGGAAGTGAAATAGGCGATGAAATAAAAAGTTTGAGGATTCTTACTGCTTTATTTTGTAGAATCTGTATTGGTTTAATATGGCATTTAAATGTAGATAAATATACTAGAGAACAATAATTAATATTAGACTGAATCAGAGCAAAATAAATGCTTCGTAAAGCAGAGTAGGGCAAATAATGCTTCAACCTCCGCATTAAACCAACATACCTTGAAATCTTTAAGCGTATATTTTGAATGTGTGTTTTAAAAGATAAGCTTTCATCAATCATAAGTCCAAGGTACTTTATTACTTTCATCCAAGATATTGCTAATAGTTACTTTGAAGAAGTAACTCAGGTAATACGAGGGCATATATTTGACTTCCTGCCGTAAATTACGAAATTATTTTTTGATAAATTCAAAGTAATAAAATTTGAAGAACACCATTCAAGAACATTAGAAAATGCAGTATCAAGTTTTGCCTCCAACTCCTCTCATTCCTCTCAGAAATTGAAACTGCCGCATCACCAGCAAAATGTGTTCTGAGACATGGGATTGCCAAAGCGTGGTGAAAATCATTTATGTAAACTAGAAAACGCAGAGGACCTAGGACAGAACCTTTAGGCACCCCAACCATCGAGGACTGAGGAACAGGCGAAGAGAGAAAATTACCTCCATCTATTCGTTGCTTTCTCTTATCGAGATAAGATTTAACTAGATCCAACGCCGGTCCGCGCACACCACAATTATCCAATTTACGAAAAAGAATACAATCGAATATTATATCGAATGCTTTTTTAAAATCCAAATACTCGTATATTGTTGCTGGAATTTCACCTCTATCTAAGCTTTCATGAATATTTTGGATGAGAGCAATGATAGCGTGTTCAGTAATGTATCCAGACCTAAAACCAAACTGGGAATTTGTGAAAAAATTAAACGATTTAAGAAAGTCATAGAGCCTCTTATAAATTTCCTTCTCAAATATTTTAGAAAATGGTGACAAAATAGAAATAGGGCGGTAATTTGATGGGTTTTCAGGGAGAGTCACCTTTGTGAAGCGGAATTATCCTTGCTTCTTTAAAAGCAGACGGGAAAACTCCAGTTTTAAATGAAAGATTAATTATATGCTGTAATGGTAAAATTACTGCAGACAATATTTCTTTAACAATTATAGAACTAGACCCGTCAATTCCCGCTGAATTACCTGGATTTAGATCACACACAATTTTTGTTATTTCAGACCGAGAAATAGGCGTAAGAAAAATTGAATTACTTTGAGGAGATGGAAGGTATGAAGAAAAATGTTTATTACTACGTGAATCAAACTGGTTCATTACTGATGAAACAATTTTCTCTCCTATACTAGCGAAATAAGTATTCAAAACATCAGCTACTTTCTCCAATTTGTTAGTAGTCGATCCATTTTCTAAACTAATAACTTCAGTGTAAGGATATGGCACCAATACACCACTATGGCAGAGTCGTCCAAATTTTCAAGAGTCAAACCTTCAGATAGAGTTACACTCAATATTAACTGCCATTCCTGGTCCATCTTTGCCTTATTCCATATGCCAGAGGTATAGTACTAAAGAATTACTGATTACTGAGAACTCTTAGATCGTAATTAGAGGGGTCAGAAAATAGAGAAAGTCATTTATATTTTCAGAAAAGCGAAAATGATTTAGAATTGGTTTGATGTTCTCATATGAGGGATTTTTAATAACAAGAGTCCAAATACAACGTGTGAGTATCCCACAACTCGAGAATACGCCTTGTCGCCAAAGCAAGGAACATGTGTTGTTTCACCTAAGTGAAGATTCAGATATATTTATTCCTATATGCATCTTGTCACTTTGCACTGTGTTAAAAGTGATTGCAAAAATTTTTGCATATATCTTCCAGACTCTTAGATTTTTTGTACAATTATGACTTGCAACCAGGGCATATTAATGACAGCTGAACTTCACAACAGTAACCCATGCTTATTTTTCTTCAACAAACCTCTTGACTAAGGGATTTATTCCCATTGGTGGTGCAATCTCCAATCTAGTTCTGTATGGGAATGCCTGTCTTCTTAACATAGTCCTTTCCTCCAACAAACTGACTGAAAATAACAGATACTGATCGATGATTACACTCTAACAGAAAAAGTGAACCTGCGAGTAGATCCATTATGGCATTACAGTAACTTACACAGACAGTGTTATTTGATTACAGACTGATCTATTGTCTCGTCAATATGCACTGAGAAACGATTAGTTCTTAGATTGACAAGAAGATTTTCATAAAATGAAATGCCAGAGCCTGTTGAGCAATGTTGGTTGGTTTTATTCTAATCAGACTACTATGGCTCAGTAAATTCGGCCGTGGCATATGTTTCACAAACAAGTTGTCAGTGACCGAATATAGTGTATCATGTTCAACAAGAAATGAGACAAGCCTTGCTTCAATAGTGGTCTCCTTTTCGTTTTTGGAAAAAGTGATGAACAAGTGGCAGAGTCTGAGAAGACGAAGCCATCCATGTATTTTCATTAACCCCTAACAATAAAGGTTACAGATAGGCTGCCCAATGGAACCATAAAACAGCCTAGGCTACAAGAAGGAATAAGCGGTTTATAGCTCGCTTCCTCTGGACAGCAACTCTGCAACTTTGCATTCATATTTAATTTGAATGAATGATATGCAATAAGAAATCAGGTAAAAATTAAAAATAGATAATTTTCTAAGTTTTGGAATGCATGTTCTACAGGAAATGAATATTAACCTGTATTCGAGTACAGTATGAAGTTCTAAATGAAATAACATTTTATTTCTTAACCATTGTTCTGCATTCTGAATTTCACAAATATTTATAAGAACTTCTTTTACTGCATATTGTTCAGTCTATTGGGCTGTAAAAGCGGAAAGGTAATGCCCAAAAGAAGCAAGATAGGATAGCCCGGGATTACTTATTTACTAAATTTTAGTATAGTACTCGCTGTGCTGTGCAGTGTCTGTACACCTTTACCATATTAAAGGTTGAAAATTACTTTCATTCAGGCACCTGACTGATATATAAAACATTTGCTCTTGCAAGCACGTTATTTATTTATTTGAATTCTCGCGTGATCCATAGTAGCCTATCCAGCCATATGTCATTGGAAGTAGAGAGCAAACATTTGTCCTTTTTCCCGTACGGTGATATTAGTTAGTATCAGTTCAGTGATAAAAGTTATTTCGTTGTATAAATGATCAAAGTCATTTTGCGGTATAATTGCGGTATGCGGTATAATTAGAAAAAAGTGCGGCATTTCTCTCCAAATTGCGGTATTATACCGCAAAATGCGGTATAAGTGGCAACACAGCTGGCAGTATCATTACTCGCTCGTAGGCGTTCCGTATCAAACCCCAGAGTTGTAGGCCAACCAACGATCGAGCAACATTGTAGGCATGTTCTTTTGCTCATCTTTGTTCTAAGATCTTACATCTTTTGACAAAGAACGCTTAAAAGTGAGATCTTGGCACTAAGATGTTACATCTTATGGCGTCCTTTTGCAAACGTCTTTCATCATTCTGCTCTGATCAGCGGTCTAAGAACAATGATGAGTATATCATCAAAGTTCTCTCCTCATTGTTCTATGTGGCACAAAAATGGCGTTTTCCACACTTTTTGCTAACATCAGTGAGCTGTAAGATCTTAGAACAAAGATGAACAAAATAACGGGAATCCTTGCAGAAAGATGTGATATCTTAGGTGTAAGATCTCAAAGCAAAAGAAGGGCCCTTGTTTTGTAGAACTCGTGCATGCCGGACAATGGAAGAAATGGTGTCAAGCCAATCGCTACTAAACTACAGTAGATATGGATGGATAAAGAAAAAATAAAGAAGGTGCAGGACAAATAGAGGAAAAAAAGGATTAAGTTTTATCATTATGCCTAAGTTACAAGACAAGACAAGAATGTATCAACATTGTCTCTTATCGGTGTCAGGAGTAATTCTTTTTCCTTTGCAATGCTGATAGCTATAGTATTATCAGTAAATAATGAAATTACTTCATTCCCGAGATTATTAGTAATATCACTACCACTGAAACAACGAGTGGGGATGAAATTAGGTATATCGTTAATGAACTACAGGAAAAGAATCGGACTAAGAACAGATCCCTGTGGGACACGCACAAAAAAATGGAAGTATTTCAGATTCTATGGAATTCATCTGTACATACTAGTACTGGTTACTGAGGAAACTGTATAAGATCAAAAGCTTAACCTTGGATCTCATACACCTTACCTTTTTCCAAGAATAGACCATGGTCAACTGTGTCAAAAGCCTTCATTAGGTCTAGAAACACCGCACCAGCCTTAAATCATTTGTCTAAAGCTGCATTAACACTAGTCAAAAATATCAATGCATCCTCCGTCTTCCTATCCTTTAGAATTCAAACTGATTAATATTCAACAAATTAAACTTCTCAAGAAAATGGGCTAACAGAGTACTAAAATGTTTGTCAACAAGGCGAAAATTTGTGAAAATTACTATGGAAGTGCTGATGAACCAAGAGAAGCTGTTGTTGAGGGGTTTAAGAGCTTGGTGGCAACGGTTTATGGAGAAGGCATGGAAAAAATTTTAAAGTGTTATGACAAGTGGTTAAATTTTACCGACGACTTTTTAGAAAAGTTACAGAAGTTTCAAATGCTGTGTAAATAAAGAATCGCTGTTTTATATCATTTTTATACAAACCGCTCTTTTCCTTCCTAATCACACTTATATGATTTTGGTAACACATCTCTCATTTTTCAGCGCTTTGTCGTTGACTATATTCTTTGTAAATCACCGATATTTTTAAGCAAATGAAGAGACTGTAATTACACTTCAGTGTTTTTGGAGAAATTTGTTTTTGGAGAAATTCCAAATTTTTTTTGGAGAAATTTGAACTGGTACGAGTTATAAATTAAACTGAACATCCTATATATAATAATATTAATTGCTGAAAGTTCACTAGCTCAAGATTTTATTTCACTCAGGGCCGGATTTAATGCTTTGACACTTCTAGGTCCAAGTTTTTGGCCGCTCTGTTTTTGCAAGATTTTCAGGGAAATCCCCAAACTTCGAGAATAGTGAAAACCATAGGGCCGAGTGGGCCTATTAGTGGATTCTAGTCTGGTTTCACTGCAATTTTCATTTTATTGTCAATTTTGTAATAATTACAAACGAAAAATATTCGTTGTTTTAGTAAAGCGCCAAATACTCATTCTCTTACCGTTAGGAGACGGGCAGTAGTCAAACTCTTTTTTGTAGTGAAGAATATAGGTGTCTTGAACAGTTTTGGAAAGATCTAATAAACGGAATTCCCGTAATTTTGGGAATAGAATATCGTTAATAAATTTTTGGGTGGGGGGCTTGGAGGGATGACCAGGGGTCAGCTCCCATGATTTTTGGAATAAAATATCGTTCATGAGTTGTTTTTCTTTTGGGGGGGGGGGTCGAGCCATGGATGGCCAGTGGTGAATTGCCATGATTTTGGAATAAAATATTGTTAACGATTTTTTTTCGGGGGAGAGGCATGCAGTGAAGGCCAGGGGTCAGGTCCCTTAAGTTTTGGAATGAAACAGTGTTCATAAGTTTTTTGAGTAGGGGTGGGTTTGAACTTATCTGACCTTTGAACTATTTTCAAAACCCTCGCATGAGAACCTTATATGCCCCCAGGATATAACATACAACATTTGCCCCGAGGACATTACCTACAACACTTGCCCCAGGGCTCTTCGGGGTTGTGTTGACCCTGTAGTTTTTGTTATTCGATCTTACAACTTATTTTAACAAAACGGCTATCTCAGAAATTCGATCTGATGAATTTGGGGTAAAGGGTAGAAGGGCTAGTTGCACCTCGGTCCCTTTTGACTCTTAAAAAGGGAACTTGAAATTACAATTTCCAATAGAATGAGCCCCCGATAAAGTTTATGCGATCATTCCTTCCACAAATAACATTATATGCTTCGGGGCATAATTTACAACACTTGCCCCCGGGTTCTGGGGTGTTGCATAAACCTCTGAGCTTTTGCTATATGATCATTGGTCAATTTTGGACTGTATGAAAATCTCAAAATTTGATCGGACACATTTGGGGAAAAGACGGTTGGTGTGGGGGGGGCGCTAGTTGCCATCAGATTACTTTCGACTCTCAAAAAGGGATCTAGAACTTCCGGTTTCAAGTCATTTGAGTCTTTTAAGATCATTTAAGAAATTAATTATCGTTTTTCGACCTTTACCATTTTATATGGTGTAAGAACAAAGAATTTAAGCGAAAAAAGTTACGTATCCGAAATGGCTATTCCTAAAATTTTGATTAAATGCGTTTGAGAAAAGAGGATGTGTGTGAGGGGAGGGGGGTAGATGCCCTCCATTCACTTTTGAATCTTAAACGAACACTCTCCCTCCGAAGTTTATACGACCACCTCTTTGATAAAACCATATATGCCCCGGGGTACAAGTTACAACCCTTAGTTCCCCCAATTTCTGGGCGGGGGGTATTTTGATGCCGAAGTTCTTTTATCTGATCGTTGGGCTATTTCAAAGAAAATGCCTATCTGAAATTGATCGGGTGCATTTAAGGAAAAGAGGGTGTCTGGGGGGAAGGGGTAGATGCCCTCCGATTTGCAGTAATTACGCAGATTTTAAAAATAGGTGTAAAAGGCTTAGCCAAAAACTGATCTTAAGAGGTTTTTCTGCCAATAAAATTAGTTGGCAATTTAAAAAATTTAGTTTTCTGTATCATGAACTTTTAGGTAAATATACAAAAAAATTATAAAGAAATACTGAATGATATTTTAATATAATTTCTCTTTCAATTTTCTCTTTTGGAATTTTGAATTTGTAAATTGTTTTGAAACCAGCTGGAAGGACTTTAAATCTGTAATGATTTCTAGCTGCCAATAAAACACTTTGTTTTATTATACACGTCCAAAACAGTCTTTATTTGTTCCAGAATTGTCTTTGCTTTCTTTAACCTATGGGATTTCACTAAGGAAAGAACCAATCTCATTTTATATGTATGTTTTGAATAGTTTTACTAGTGTGCATGTATTTCACAAGTTTTACCTAACATAGGGATACCATACAGATCTTATGGTAGAGGCTCCACTGTGCCGGGTAAAGAATGTAAAGCGTCGAAACCCGTCAAGGCAGGTGGTATTTCTTCTGATGAGCCCTAATGAAAGGTACTACTTGGAAATATTTCGTTAGATTTAAGGTGCTTTTGCTTGCAAATTAACAATGGCTTGCATTTATTAATGATGACTTTGCATGGATTTGGACATTTCGATTTGGTTGACGGTTTGGTTATACTGTTTTGTCCTAGGTAATTGGATAGATGAGTAAAGTTAAAACCTCGTTCAAGTGCATATTTATCTCAATTACTGGATTAGGGTGACAGTCCTTTTCTTTTTCTCTCGCTCTCCTTTTTTTTCTTTTTTTTTTCTTTTTCTTTTTTTTTTCTCACCAAGTAATTACCTCTAAAACATTATACGACCATCCCTTGCATAAAACCTTATCTGTCCCCAGGATATAACTTACAACACTTCACAGGGGGCCTGGGGGGGGGGGGGTGGTGTCAACCCTTGAGTTTTTATTACTTGATTTTTAAACTATTTTGAACAAAATGGCTATCTCAAAATTTTGGTTAGATGCATTTGGGGAAAAAGGGGCCTAAAAGTGGGGGCTAGTTGCCCTCTGATCACTCTTGACTCTTAAAAAGGGGTTTATAAATTCTGATTGACAATTTAATGAGCCCCCTTCGACGTTTATACGACCGTCCCTTCCTTAAAAACCTTATATGCCCTCAGGGCATAATTTACAACACTTGTCCCCAGGTTCTGGGAGGCTGGGTTATCCCTGGAGTTTTTTTTATGTGATCGTTGGTCTGTTTTGAACAAAGTGGCTATATAAAAAATTTGATCGGAGGCATTTGGGGAAAAGAAGGTTGGGAGGGGGGCTGGTTGCCATTGGATCACTTTTGACTCTCAAAAAGAGAATTAGAACTTTCAATCTCTAATCATTCGAGTCCCCTCCAAGGCTTATGCGACCACTTCTTCCATCAAAAGTTGTATGCCCCAAGGACATAAGTTACAACCCTTCCCCTGGCTCTGGAGGGGGAGAGTTATGTTGACCCCAAAGTTTTTGTTAGTATATCAAACAAACTGACAATCTCAAAATATGGATCAGATACATTTGGAGAAACAAGGGCATGCATATGTGTGTATGTGAAGGGGGGGGGGGTAAATGCCCTCTGATCCTTTTTGATTTGCAAAAATGCAACTAGAACTTTCAGTTTCCCATCAAATGAGCCACCTCTGAAGTTTATACGACCAACTATTGCATAAGAACCTTGTATGCCCCCAGGGCATAACTCAAAACACTTGCCCCGGGGCTCTGGGGGCTTGTATTGACCCTGAAGTTTTTGTTATCTAGTGTTTGAAATATTTTTAACAAAACGACTACGGTATCTCAAAATTTTTATCGGATGGGTTTGGGGAGAAAAGGGCGTTGGGGGGCTACTGTGGCTACTGTTAAAAGGGGATTTGACTCTTTAAAAAGTGAACTAGAATCTTCCAATCAAATGAGCCTTCTCTGAAGATTATACGAGTATACCTTCCATAAGAACCATATATGCCCCCAGGGCATAACTTTCAACGCCTGTCCCCGGGCCCTGGGGGGTTGTGTTTGGTTAAACATCGGAGTTTTGTTATCTGAACTATTTTTGACAAAATGGCTATAAAAAAAATTCGGATGCATTTGGGGGAAAATGGCCGGAGGGGGAGGGGCTATTTGCCCTCCGATCATTTTGGCTCTTAAAAAGGGCACTACAACTTTCGATTTTCAATCGAATGAGCCCCACCCGAAGTTTATAAGAACACCTCTTCCATATGAAGTGCCTCTTGGGAAAAAAATAAATAAATAATAAAACAATGGAGCCGTATAGCCTTTGCGCTGTAGCGTCGCCTTTGATTTTCAAACTTGGTCTTTACTCAATGTAGTTAAATTAATTAGTCTAGCTGTTCGTTTCATGCTGACCCCTTAGATAAATATGACTGATCTTTACATTTATTGCTAGGTTGATTATGTCACGCAGTATAGACGATTTTATGACTTCAATATTCTTAAAATGAAGCAGAACTTATTTTACGGAAGCAGAACTCTACCACTTATTTTGAACGATATAATAAAACGAAGGAGGAAAAATTTTTAGTGTTCTCGAACACTAAAAAGGTCGAAATATCTATAGTTGGTATGAACCATTGAAGTGTAACAGATGTATGTCTGTCTATTTAAACTTTATTTAAGTTACTAACAGACAAAAAATGACTGAAGTCACTCGGTTTCCACATGTGCCTCATTGTGCACACGTTCTTGTCTTTAGAAGGTATGGTAGGCGCCGTTACCCTATTCCTGTTTGTGATAGCTTCTGTTAATTTAAGGTCTGACTTGATTGTTATTGTAATTTTCGTTCGTTTTTAGATTGAATTTATTTATTGATAGTGATTTATGTTCCTTTTATGCCTGAATAACTATTTGACTTAATACTGAATCTTATTACTGAAATACACTGCTAGTCTTGGCTTAATGCAGCTCTTTGCTTTTTTGGAAAACCTACTTTTGCAGAAATTTCTTTTTTTTGTTATTTTATCTTCGTTTTTAATTGACATATTTTTTTATCAATTAATAAAACATATACTTTTTAAGGTTTGTATGGCTTTTCTCCCTAAGAATCCAGATTTGGGGTTGCTATTTATGTTCTGGGTACTAAAATTTTGCTGTAAATTTTAATAATAATTGTGCTACAGAACTTTAGATGGATGGGTACCAGGAATACTATTCAAACGAATAAATTGAAAATCTACATAATCTTTCGGCTTCTATAGGACTGAAGGCATTTTGGCAGCCATCGTGTAAACACCTTGAATATAGACAAATATCAAACGACCATCCCCCCCCCCAACATGCCCTGAAAGTTTCAACTTAGTTCCCTTACCCGTTTGTGAGATATCGCAGAAACAACCTTTTGACAATCCTGAATGCACATACTTTCTTTTGATTTAGCTCAATATGTCCTGAATGTTGCAACTTCATAAACTTAGCCGCTCCTTAAGTATCGCAGATACGCCCTAGAAGCAACCTTGGGTGCACAGTGTCTTTTGATTTGGTTTAACATCCTCTGGAATATGCCCTGAAAGTTCAAACGTAATACCCTTATGTGTTCCTGGGATATTGCGTGGACACGCTTGTGAGAGCCATTTGAGAGCCTTGTGAGAGATATTCCATTTGTCATTTTGGCAACCTGGATCCACCATTTTTTTTTTTTTAATATTTTTTTTTTTTTTTTGAATTTTTTTTTTTTTTTTTATTTGGTTCAATAGCTGTATTATTATTCGTCGTAGTAGTAGCAGTCATAGCTGTAACAGTCGAAAATTAACAATTTGAATAGTAGACATGCGTTAGTAGTAGTCGTTGCTATAGTAATAGATGTTGTAGTATTAGTCTTGGTAATAGTAGTCGTAGTAATAATAGTCAAAGTATTAGCAGCAGTCGCAGTAGTAGTAGTCGTAACAGTGGAAGTGGTAGTCGTAGTAGTCGTAGCAGTAATCGCAGTAGCTTTAATAGTAGTAGTCGTAGCTTTAGCAGTCATAGTAGTAATAATAGCACTAGCCATAGTTGTAGTAGTCGTAGTAGTTGTACACATGGTAGTAATAGTCGCAGTAGTAGTTGTTGTAGCAGTCATAGTAGTAGTAGTAGTAGCATTAGTATGCATATAGTTTCTTTTGCTTATTTCAACATCCGCCTCATCATGCCCTGTAAGTTTCAGTTTCATATCATAAGCCATTCCTGAGATAATGCTGATACGCTCTTTTGGCAACCTGCATGCACTTAGTGTGTTTCGAATTAGTTTAACATCCCCCTCAGCATTTTCTGAAAGTATCAGCTTAATATCATTGGCTTTTTTGAAGACTCAGGATTAAAAATGCCCCCTTTTCCTGTTAACAAAATCTATATGTTAACAATAGGCAACTTGCACAACTTAGAACTCTTGTTTCAAGGGCTGAGTGGGGTCATATCGCCCCTAGAGGTATAGTTGCTGAGCCTTGAACAAAATCTATTTTGTTCAAAACTATTTTGAACAAAATGGCCATCTCAAAAGTTTAATTGGGTGTCTTTAGGGCGAGGGCAGCTAAAAGGGCTGTGTGAGGGGTCTGGCCTTCAACACTTTTAACTCTTGAAAACAGCACTAAATCTTTCAATTTCCAATCGAATGAGCCCCCTCCATAGTTGCTACAATAACTTTCATGCCAAGTGGCGTGAGGGAAAAAATAAATATAAGTAATACATTGAAGCATTGTTGGTCTTTGCTTAGGTAGCGCTATTGCGCTACCTATGATATACTTTGCTAAACAGAGTCAAAACTATATATGGTAGTCTTGTAAAAAATTAACTGCGCATATTTTTTCAGAGTGGATGTAGACAACGACCATCTTTGGTCACTCGAAGAAATGGAAAAATGGATTTCTCAAAAAGTTCATGATCATATACGAGCTGCAATGAAAGACAATGTCTTTCTTTTTACCAAAATTGATCGGTCTCCTCGTGATGGTAAGCTATTTTGTTTAAGACAAAAGCTGCTTAGCTCCTTCTAGTATCTACCAACGATTCCCATCTGATTCTGTTTCTTTTATAGAAAACTAAATCCTATTTGGCCAGCCACGCGTGCTGCACTGCACTTTGTTGTCTTTGCTGTCGCAAAAGCAGAGATGACAAGGATATTTCCCGTCCATGATCATCAAATTTCAATGCATCAAATAATGGCTAAATGGCATTGTAAGCCTCTTTGAGGTGGGCAGACTGAGTCAGAGGAAGAAATGGTTATGCGTTTTCTTTTAGAAGAAGCTCCGCGTTAGACTTGGGGGTAAATTGTTAATGGAGAGACACTCAGTTGTAATGAAGCCAATAGCAACAATTTTGAACAGGCTGGTTACATTGTGGCAGAAACAGAGACTGTTTTGACCGATAAAAAATTTGTAAGAAGTTTGTAAGAAGGCTTCCCCTAATCTGTAGTGTGAAGACCTTCATCCAATAAATTTTCACTGATTATTGCTTTGACGATCCAGCAATTTTGAAAATCCAGCAATTTTAACCAGCATTTTTTTGCTTTTTTTCATAATATTTAAAAAAAAATTTAATGTGAAACTCAGACAACATATATTGTTGTAGTAAGTTGAATTTTTGTCAATACTTTTGACGCCATCTGGAATAATTTTAATTTCTGATTAGCTGACAGATGATGTCTTGATCATGTTGACTATACCGATTGAACTGGTGCCCTGATTTCACTGAGTAGCAATCTATAAAGTTGGCCAATATTAAAAAAAGAAAAACCATCGTTAAGGTTGTTCATGGTCCATGTTGACAACCAATGATGAAGAATAAGACCAATTGAATTTAGTTAGATTAAAAACAAGACTCCATTGTCATACTATGGAATACGGACTCGTTCTAACACGCTTTGGCATTTAAAATATTTTTAAAAAGGGGTGTAGGTGGTATTTAAGGTTAAAAGTAATTTTTTTTGTGAAAGTTGTCGTCACTGAGAGGAGTGTAGGGGGTAAAAAAAAGAAGCCTCGGTATCGTGTCTACAATCTAAGTTAAATTAGCATACTCCCTTTTTCTGTTCATAACTTTAGAAGTAATAACAAGGTGATGATAATACTTAGAGTTTAAATGCATCAAAATTAGGAGCTATAGTTCTTTTGATTGCAAGTTCATTAAGCTTTACAATGTACTTTGTATCCCATGCTTATGTTTCTTTATTTATTTTTATGCTCATTTCATCATTTTCCGTTGTCTCTTTAATTTATGACTATGGTGAACTTTGCTGTGTAGTTTTGCTTCTTAGTAACTGCTTAATAACAGAATGAGAGCAAGAAAAAATGTTTCTCTTCACATTGTTTATCCTTTTTCAACGCACTTAGGGTAACTTGTTGCAAACTGCTGCTATGTTAAACCTCGTAAAATTGGCAATGTTGCAAAATATTCTGCTCAACTTTCTCCCTCTATTTTTCGTTCAAGAAGGAGACTTTTTCAGAATGGCGAAAGTTACCATAAACATTAATGCTCAGTCTTGGTACGATCACGGCACTTGCGATTGGATTTTTTTTTCCGTCTTTTCCTTTGTTTTGGCAGATGTTTCCCAGAAAGTATGGCTATTTTGTGTTCGTATTAATTACGCTGCGTGTCCCTTCGTACAGTTGCCACTCAATTTCGAATACGTGCGTTTCCTATTCCTAGCCAAATCTGGTCACGTTCACTAGTAGCGTATGGGTGGTCAAGTTCTTTTCGACGTAACACCTTTAATTTGGTGTTGTTTTCTTAGACCACACTGCCGCTTTTCTTCGAACAAATACATTTCAAATTGGGATAAATCCATTTATTTAGACAGTGAAAAAAACAGGTACTAAAGTCCAGATATTTCGATCACATATACAGCGACCTTCTTCAGTAGAAATACTAAAATAATAGAATAATAAAACGGTCGCTGTATATGTGATCGAAATATCTGGACTTTTGTACCTGTTTTTTCACTGTCTAAATAAATGGATTTATCCCCATTTGAAAGTTTATTGTGGTCAAGTTCACCTGATAGCTAATCATCTCCACATACTGGAAATATTTTCCAGTTTTTGCAGGAGAATAAGTATTCAAAAGCGTCATTTCTTCTTATCTTCTTTTCAACTTCTTCTTCTATCTTCTCATCTTCATTTCTTCGTTTTAACTTCTTTTCAACAACGTCTTATCTTCTTTTTTCAACAGGTCGCGTTGATTGGAATGAATATACATCATGGTTTTTAACCCACAATGGCTATAAAGATGACAAATTACTAAGAGCAAGGAAGAGTTTATCCCGGAAAATTAAAGGTATAACATATTAAGACGCTAAAAATACTGGTTATTCGCCATTTTATCCTTTTTTGAGTTTTAAAGATTGCTCTTTACTTGTACCAAATAAAATCAAACAGTTTGTGGTAACGAAGTGTAAGTAAGGAGCGATGCGGCTCAATAGTAACTGAAACTCTAAAAAATTAAATTTTGAAACCAATAGACATATCAAAAGAATCGGCTTATTATGTGGATTCCAAATATATAAGTTTCATTAAGCTTAGTGTTACTCATCAAAGACTATGAACCTGCCAAAGTTGGCCGGGTGTTTGAAAAAGGGGGAAAACACCCCCAAAAAGTCGAAGAATCTTAATGGGAATCACACCATCAGATTTAGCGTATCAGAGAATCTTGTTGTAGAGGTTTCAACCTCCTATCTGAAAAACAGTGGAATTTTGTATTTTTTGCCAGAAAAAAGATGACAGATGCGTGTTTATTTGTTTTTGTTTTTCCAGGGGTGATTTTATCGACCCAGTGGTCCTAGAATATCGGGAGAGGGCTCATTCGAATGGAAATTAAAAGTTCTAGCGCCCCTTTTAAGGGACCAAAAAGATTGGAGGGCAACTAGGCCTCTTTCCCCGTCCCTTTTTTCCCAAAATCGTTTAAGTTATAAAATTTGCCCATTGTTTACACATTGGGAAGTATGCATACATTTTCGTATGGAGCGAATTTTCTGCTGGTGGGGTATTCCACGGGGGAAATTTCCAGGGGGTGAACTTTTCAGGGGAAATTTTACACTGAGGGAATTTGCCAGAATTCCTGTAAGAAATACGTTTTATAGGTCTTGCTTTCTCTTTTTCGTCTCAATTTTAGGCGTGGAGATATTAAGGGTAATTGTCCGGGGTAAATTTTCCCCAGGATTGAATTATCTAGAGCATATTTCCGTGAGGAGCGGGATTTCTCCGTGGAGGTTGAGCCAGATTTTCTGGAATTATTTAAAAGTTTTTTTCAACTGAAAGTAAGGGGCACCATTAAAACATAAAACGAACAGAAATTGTTACGTCCACGAAGGGGGTTGCTTAATTAGAACAATAAGAAACTTTTTTAAAAGTACTGAAAAACTTTAGCGGGAAGAGCGAGGTGTTGAGGAGGGGGCAACCCTATTCATACACATAATAACTCCTGTTCGCTTTAAGCTTTTATGTTGGTCCTTACTTTCAGTTGAAAAAACTCGTTTTTTTATTAAATTAAATTAAAAGTGACATTGAAAATTAAAACAGGAATTGTTCTGACTATGAAAGAGCCTTCCTCCTCTATTCCCTGCTGTTAGCGCTAAAACTTCGTGGTTCTTTGCTGGAAGCATTTTTATGTGCAACAAATGTAGTAAATGGGAAATTGCATGTGTTTTATTTGCGTTTTGCCTTTTCTAAACATTTGAATAGAAAATTTGGTTGTTTAAGGCAAATGCGCACCAATAAGCTTTTCTATTCGTGTAGTATCGCAAAAACTACTTTTTATCCCATTCCGATTTTTTATGAATTAAATAAAAACAAAACAAGTCTTTTGAACTGAAAGTAAGGAGCGACATTAAAACTTAAAACGAACAGAAATTATTTCGTATATGAAAGGGGCTGTCCCCTTTTCAGTGCCTCGCTCTTTGTTTTTTTATTGTTTTAAAGAACAGAGTTGTGAGAAAGAGTCTAACTTTAGCGTAAAGAGCGAGGCGTTGAGGAGGTGACAGCCCCTTTCTTATACGGAATAATTTATAGTTTTACTTACAGTTCGTTACCACGAACTGTTTGACAAATGGGCTACATAAAACACAACAGTTAAATCTCCATGTCATTTGGGAGAAAACCTTAATCATGATTGCGGCATGCACCGTTCCTAATAAAAAACGAAGTTCAGCCCATAGTAGCCGAAAATCTCAAGATGTGTTTTGAAAAAAAAATCAATTGAAAAAAAGTCTGAATTTAAAGCTGATTCGAGAATAGTAGCTATTGTTTCGTTAATCTTAATAGTAAAAAATTATTGTGGAATCAAGTTTATGGGAATGTCGAAATATAGACTGAAACTAACAAAAATGATGTCAGGGCGAAATAAAAATGTAGCATTGGAATATTCGCAGCTGAAACCCCGTATAAGGGAATTACAGTCCCCCATCTTGACCAACATGGAAAATCACTTTTCTATGCGGGAAGCAGTGATGTGTCTCATTTTTTTATTCTCCCTTTTTCTGTTAGGTTAAAGACCGTAAGATTAAAGAAGGGGCAGTCCCCAACACATACTGAGTATTTCTATGTCTTACGTATTATGGTATGAATTACTATTTATTTGCTGTAAAAAAAACTTGTTATGGCAAACTGAACATACATGCACACACAAAAAAAAAAACTAATAAAAGAATATATATTCCAAAAAAATTATCGATGTGCCATACCCTCACAGATCTACCTACAGCAATTTTAGTTATAATAATTTTGTTTCCCAAAACCTAAATATTTCCTTTCTCAAACCTCCATGTCCATACAATCAACAAGAAAAAAGCAATAAATTTTCACTGTTCTCTCGACAGACCGGACAAAAACTGATGCATGTTATACCTAATGAAATGTTGTTTTGTTTTTGTATGGGTGTTATGTTTTCTTTGATTCAAATTTTGTTTTTGTTTTTTTTTAAATCTAAAACTTGACCGCTGTTGGCTGTTTAATGAATACTGAGCTGGTCTTAGGTTGTTTTTCCTCATTCAAGTGCATACTTATGCTGCTGTCAATAAGGGATGCAGTTTTTCCTCCTTTCGATTCTTAACTTTTAAATATATATATATATATATATATATATATATATATATATATATATATATATATATATATATATATATATATATATATATATATATATATATATATATATATATATATATATATATATATATTTAACAGAGACAATTGTTACCTTTTATTAGTGGATTTTTATTTTTACTGAGAATGAAATAATAATCTATTAAATAATTTGTTTATCTTCAAGATCTAATTATACAAGATTTTATTTTTAGAACAATTGGCATGGAATAAAGCTCAATGGTCAGAAGCAGCAAGAAGTAATATAAGCTCCTTGGATTTGGATGAATTTCTTAGTTTTCTCCACCCCGAGTCCAGTGTTGCAACCCTTTTAGATCGTGTCGACAATGTTATTCTACAATTAGGTAAACAACTGTTTAAAACTATTCTTTCAATCTCAGTACATCCTTTATTTTAGAGAAACACGTCAGCCATCCAAAATTAAAATGAATTCAATGCTAAAAGAAATTTTGAGTAATCGTAATTTTGATTCTTTGGCCAAAGATAAAATGGGTACCAGATAAAGATAAAGTGGTACCACTTAAGATGTACATACACGGGTGACCCATTGGTCACTTTTGGCCGATTTCACTCTTGCTAAAATCAGTGATTTTAGCAAGTAAGTGCTAAAATTTCCCAAAAATTTTGGGAAATTGCTTTCACTCTTGCTAGTTTCCCATATGTTTGGGACACTAGTATGTTTATGTCATATGTATGTTTTCATGATAAAATATACCGTTTTTTTAAATTTAGAGCTTTTGATATTAAATTCTTTATTATTTTAGACAATGATTCGGATGGTTTTCTGCGGTGGGAGGAATTCACTTTTGTCACTTCTCGTACAATTAGTGTCCAAGACTACTTTTCGGAATATGAGCTTCAAAGATTCCAAAACAAAAACAGCTTAAAGAAGGAGTTTTCAATAGCAGATAAGGACGAGTCGGATACTATTGACAGGGGCGAGCTTACTGTAAGTTTAGTCTTCTTCTTGTTCCTTTCTTTTAACAAATATGGTAGGATATGAATGTCAACATCAACTAAAAAACAGTTAAAAAATCTTATTTTACGCTTAAATTGTTTTTATAATAATAGGGGACTTTATTCCCAGACACACACACTTCAACACCTATCTTCCATCCTCAGTACAAACATAAACTCCCTAAGGTAAATGACTATGGGTAAATTTTTTGCCCTCCATTTTGTACTGAAGAAACTCCTTTAAAAAGTCTGTAAATTTGAGCTTAAGAATCAGATTTGAGGCCTCCCCCTCTCTGCAAAGAAAATCGGCCATTGGAATTACCTTATAGATACTCTGTAATGGGCGTTCATTGACATACTACTTACATTCTTACCTGTGTGGGATTGGGGGTATCCACTCTAGATTGGGTAATGTCTAAAAACCTCCGCTTTTGTTAAAAATTAGAAAATAATATACCTTAAATTCCCCTCACACACACAAGAAATTTTTCAGTAATGCACCTTTTTGGGGGGGGGGGTCAAACTGTAGGAGTTTAACGTGGCTGTAGCTGATTTTGTCTATTCTAATGGTAGTAGTAATAGTAATGTATAAAGATACATAAAACAAAATCCTTACCAATATTTGCCGTTCCTGAAAACGCTACCTATTCCCCTTTTTAATATTATTCGTTTTCTAAAATCCTATTTTTTTTTCCAAATAATTTATAACTTGCTTACTCGATACAAAAGTTTACTCCTCCAAGTAGAAAATAGGAATAGGGTGGTTCATTGAAACAGGATCTCATAATGCTTTGGTTATTATAGTATTAACCCACAAATATGGATATTTTTACCATTTTTGTACCAAGTCCCGATGTTGTGCCCATTTTGGACCAAATGTCAAAAGACCAAAACTGTTGAAATAGTGATTCTGCTCGAGATATCCCACGCAGTATATGTACCCGCCACTGTGGCTGTGTGTTTCAATCGTAAGCACACTTTGTTTTCAATTTGGTTATTTTAAGAAAATTAAGAGTAGACTGAAAATATCTTTAATCTTTAAAGAGGTATTATCTTTAAAGAACAATTTTAAAGCTTAAAACTTAAATTTAAACAGACCTTGTTTTCTCAGAATGTTCGGAGTGAAAATTTTGTTATTTCAGTCACGTAGAAAATCTTTTATTCAGCCAAAACCACTTAAATGAGCACCTATGTTCTCTGAGCATTGTAATAAAATTAAAAATTAAATAATGTAATATAATGCAAATTAAAGTAAGAAAATTAATTTGGAAATTGTGTTTTGTTTTCGCTAAAGCATAGTTTCAACTTCGGTGTAAATAGAAAAGTTGGATGGGGTGGTAGCCCCTTGTATTTAGGTATTGTATTAGAAATTACCTTGTATTAAGGTAATTTTTGTTCGGTTTAAACTTTAGCGTCGCTCTTTACTTCTATAGTGAAAACATATCTTTCTTTATAATCACAATCAAAATTGAGTAACAAACTTAGCTAGCAACATTTTTTTTGCTTCAAGATTTCACTGATATTTGTTGGAAATAGATTTGTATTGGTGCTCGGTAACGTGCCTTTAATGTTTCTTTCCAGTGCCGCTGCTGGAAATGGCACAAATCTCTTTTATCACGGAAAAAAATACCGAAGAAATCTTTTCCACAGATAAGTCTTTCAGAAAACGCCAGGTTTTTTTATTTGTTTTTTAGAATCGTATTGTCGCGTAATAATATTGCCTTGTTTGTTTTTGTAGAATTTTTTCTTTCTGTTTATGCATAAGTTGAAGAGTGGCCTTACATTTTTTTAGTATCACAGGGCTGTTGTGCTAGTTTTGGCTGTTATATCATGCTCATACTTTTTTCTTCTCTGTTTCTACTACCGGTGCTGAGTCTACCGTTTTTTAATCTTTAACTAACAAAATAGATAAACTACTCAGTCATTTTCATTTTGATACCATAAAACATTTTAATTAATTTAGAAAAATTATATGATATAATTTCCAACATTACTCTGCCTATCTCGGTAACGAGAGGTGTCACTAGCCAAAATATGTGCAGAGGGGGGCAATAAAGTTTACCGATTGGCTGGTTGTTTTTACCGACTGATTTGGGCAATATTACTATAAAGGTTAATTCTTTTTTTCTTTTTTACCGACAGAGATTGATCTTACTTCATTGGTTTTACGTCATTTTTTTTCGTCAGCCCATTTAACTAAAAAGCAAAAAAAAAATTAGCCTCGAATTTCTTTACCACCGGGTTGAAAGCACCGGGGGTTTCCTCCCGTCCCCCATATTTGACACCCCTGCCGGTAACGTTATGACGAAGTTGGTATTATCCATTTTATGAAACGAATTTTTGAGTAAATGTCCCAGAAGCTACTAATTGTTTTAGTGAAATAGCAATGCATTGACTCCTGCATAGATATAATTTAAAAAAAAAAATCCATCTGATAGGAAGGAGCAACATTAAAACCTAAAAAGAACATACATTGTTCCGTATATGAATGGAGCTGCCTTGCCCTCAATTCCTCGATCTTTTCGGTAAAGTCTTAAAGTTCTTTAGAAATGCTTCTCGTTCAAATCCAATGGCCCTTGTGTTTGAGCAGTCTTTCTTAAAGAAATTTGACAAAAAGTCAAGCTTTAGCGAAAAGAGTGAGGAATTGAGGAAGGGGTAACCCCCCTCAAATATGGAATAATTTCTGTTCGTTTTAAGTTTTAATGTTGCTCCTTACTTTCAGTTGAAAACTTTTATTTTTTTTATTTAATTTCTGACTGTTTTTCAAATCATACCAGAAAATTCCCTTCTATCCCCCCCCCACCCGTCTAAAACTACCTTGTAAAATTCCCCCGGGAAATTTCCTTTCCACAAAAAGTTCTCACCGTGGAAATCCCTCCCGCAAAAAAAAAAAATCTCTAAGAAAATTCCGTTTGTTTCCCAATAACAAATACTATATGTGAATAATTGGCAAATTGCGTAACTTACAGCCCTTTTTCCAGGGACTTAGAGGGTCATGTCATCCCCAAAGGCATAGTTTTTGGACCATTTAACTTTGTAACATCAAGTGGTTATCTCAAAACTTTGATTGGATATCTTTGGGTGAAAAAGGCGTGGGAGGGGGGTTAGTTGCCCTCCAATCTTTTGGTCACAGGAAAAGTGTACTTGAACTTTCAATTGTTGTTCGACTGATCCCTCTCCCAATACCCTGATTTTTATAGATAGTAGCTTGAAACCACTACAGTGTGGTTCTCTGATATTTTGAATCTGATGGTGTGATTTTCATTAAGATCCCTTAACTTTTGGGGTGTTTCCACCCTTTTCGAAAATCAGCCAAATTTTTTCAGGCTCGTAGCTTTTGATTAGTAACATTAAACTTAAGGAATTTTATATATTTGGAATTTGGATAACAAGCCAGTTCTTTTGGTGTGTCCATTGTTATCAAAATTCCGTTTTTACAGTTTTTGTTAGTATTGAGCTGAGTCGCTCCTTACTTGCAGTCCGTTACTGCCAACTATTTGATTAGACGGTAATTTCTTATTACTAATCCTTGATTTATTAACAGGCTTATTTGGATCCAAGGAACCCAAGACGGTCAAAGCTAGATGCTATGAATCTTTTGCGACTGGCTGACAGCAACAAAGACTCAATGCTTGAGACCAGTGAACTGCTTAAACACGGAAAAATTTTTCTTGATAGTAAAATGATAGATGCAGCTAAAGTTTTTCATGACGAAATATAACTGTGCTAAAGCTAAAATGGCACTGTTTTATAATAAATTTTTGATACGATTCATTTTTTAAAACTTAAAAAAAAATGAGTTTTTTAGAAAATTGTTAAGAGCGATATTAAAACATAAAATGAGCGAAAATGGAGTCAAAGAATAAGTCAGGCTCAGAAAAAAAGGAAATTTAAATGAAAAATAAATTAAACTGGAAACTAACAGAACTAAAATTCATAGTTAAGCCAAACTTAAATTAACAGATATAACTATAGATTAATAAATGAAACCTAAATGAACAGGGGATAAAATATATTAGCAAGTCAAACTTCAGACGAACAAAAATTACCTAGAATTAGAACGGGGCTACTACCCCCTAAGCCCCTCTAAAGGTTAGAGTGTCAATCGTTTTTTGCTGAAAACAATTTTCTCCCCGAAATTTGTTTTTCATTTGCCATAATATTGACAAAAACGAAAATAGCAATGCTAATCAAGGTTTACAAATAAGAGTAGAGCTACCGCTCCCTCAAACCCCCGGGTTTGAGTATTTTGAGCAGAGGGCTTTTTTATTTTTCAAAAGATCAGCAATATTAATAAGAAAATGACTGTAATTATAAAGGCTAGAAGAAAGAAAAAATATTCCCTGGAATAAATACATTCGCATCTTTCAATTTGCTTTTATTATTTCTAAAAGGACACCTTTTTTCAAAATTTTTCCTTTGGATTCTGTTTGAATAACAAGCATATAAGCTGATGCCTAAGCTATTTAAAATACATTTTTGTTTTCAGTAAGGGGCAAATAAATGTCTAGTCTTAGGGGGGTTTTAGGAGGCAGTAGGCCCATCCTTATTTCTGATGATTTCTGTTTGTTTTAGGTTTGGCGTGATTATTCATTTTGATTTTGGTACATTTTAGGTTCCATATGTTCATTCAAAGTAAATAGTATTTTTCAGTTTGGTTTGATTATCCAGTTTTAAATTATGTTCGTATCATGTGCCACCTAATGTCTGACTATTTCTGCTCGTTTTAAAGTGTATTATCGCTATTTACTTTTCTTTGAAAAATTTTTGGGAACATATGCTATTTTTTATATTAATATCTGTTTATTTCCAATTGAAGTAGTTTATTATGTTTTTATTTATTATTTTTTTTGTAGTTTTATTTTTTTCAATTTTTGGCTGAAGAACTAGTATGTTAGACTATAATTAAAATTTTAGAGAAAATTTGGATATCCAGTCAAAATATACGATAAATCATAGCCTCATGCGATAATTTTTTATTAATATTTGTTATATAAATTTCTATTTAGATGAGGGAGGGAATTTTTCATCATACGATTTGAAAATCTATATGGTTTTCGGTCTTCTGTGAAGCTGAAGTCGTCCTAACGCCCCATTCTGTAGACACTGTTGAAAATCGACTTATATTAATCCAACATTCTACTAAAATATTTTTTTTTTCGCGTTCTTTTTATTGTAACTGTTAGTGAGTTTAAATAATTGCATATCTAGGTTATTTATAAAGAGTTTTTTTTTTGTCTTAAGAAGCAAATTTTGTAGGGCCAAAATAAATACAACCCGATATGTTTCCAAAGTTTGTGGTCTTGTTAAGGTACCATCTGCCCTGTTTATATACTCTGTAATTGTCAAGCCATTTAGAGACAAAAGAAAGTTTAATCCATTTTCTGGTGTCTTGCATCGATACAGTGAAGATTATTTTCAAATAGACTGTTCTGTATTGGGGTTCGTCTAGCCCACTAACTTGTAAATAAATTTTCAAGGTGCTAAGAAACACACAATTTATGGGCATGTTAACACACACAACACAAATTATGGGCATAATTTATACGTCATGAATCTTTTAATCCTTGGTCTTGGCTGATCGAAAATGTTATGACCCATTTTGAGCGAAGAATTTTTTTTCTCGGCATGGGAGTGCCCTTGATCTATGGTCTATAGACGTAAGTTTTTTACTGAATCTAAAAAAATTTGGGTTCCAATTCCGGCAAACCAATAATTTTTTCTATTTTTTTTTTTTTTAATTGGGTTCTCCTTTGCGAAATCTTTTGCAGAGGTTCCAAATTGATCGGAAAATTAATTTTTTAGTCCATTTATGGTGGACTTTTGCCTCGAACCAAAAAAACTTGTTTGTTTATTAGGAATCCCTTGGCCCTTTAGATTTCCCGCTGCTTCGAAAAAAAAAAGTTTTTGACCTTTTTTCTGGCTTCATTTCTAGATGAACCAATGTTTATTTTTCATTTTGTTTTTGTGTATTGAGGTCCTTCATTGCCAAGGACTTCCCGATACTCGTATATTTCTCAATTAGATCGACAATGAAACCGTTTTGGCTTATTCTCGGGAAAGGGAGTGTGCCTGCAAAGTAAATTTAATCAGGCATCACGCTCTGCTAATTCTACGCTAGTGCATTGAATATGAAATTTATCAGATATTTTTATCTTGCTTGGGATTGTAACCAGGAAACTTAATCCCTCGTGCCAGTAATTCAGTAAGCAGTATTTAGCGTTGAATGAGCATGTGTTTTGCTGACGGTTTGTGTGTCCGTAATACTGACAGTATATTTTCCTTTCGGGGAACTTTCTGAGCATTTTTGGGGAGTCTTTCTGAACACTTTTGAATAGCCTTAGCCTTCTAATATGTTAGATTATAAAAATAAAATTATAGCTTTTAAAGAAGATTCACACCTACGAACAGTATTTCCCGAGTGAATATGCAACAATACACATATATTGGCTTCCGTTGATCTTATGATTGACATTGTTCTTGGTGACATGATTTCAAGAGAGCCATGGGAATTCGTCAATGCGATTCAACAATTTGCCAAGTGGGAACGCTTTTAAAAAAAGATCCCTTTGCCAGAAAAGTGTCACACTCATTAATATTTTGCAGTTGATATTTATTTTTGATCCAAGGGGAGGGAAGTTGCTCCCTCGTCCTCTTCTGAGGGTGCCCTTGCCTTGTCGTGCTGTTGTAATGTAAAACTGTTGATAAAAAGTCTGTTACTGATATCTTGAGACTCCACATTTAAAATGTGAATATAGGGGTGCCTAGTGAATTCATTTTAAAGAAAAAATCAGATTACTTCTATTCAAATACAAACAAAAGATGCGAAAATAAATTTGTATTTTTAAACTATTTGCATATGAAGACTAATTATATTTTATTAGCGCTAAGGCGCACGTAAACTTGAGGCTTGCAGTGTGATGAAAAAAGAATATACACTTATGGAAAATACTGACAAACGTTTTTGAATTTTATAATGATAAAAAAAAACTCATTAAAAATTCCCAAAAAAATAGGAGGCATGCATAGAAAGTAATTATAAAGCATAAGACAAAACGTTTTGAATTTAGTGAAGGTAAAGAAAGACGTCATTTTAAATTTATTAGGACATTGAAAACATCGAAGAAATACAACTCCATTACATGAAAACAATCTATGCTACAATCGTCATCAGCTCATGATCACATTTTTTATTTTAATGACGAAAATGATTAATATTATTTACCAAATTAACTAAATTAACCAAATTAACTTACCAAATTAACCAAATTATTTACCAAATTAACTAAATTAACCAAATTAACCAAATTATTTACCAAATTAACTTGCATGCTGACAAAGAATAGATTCAGCTTTATGAAAGAGATTTTTACCATAAAAAAAATGATTTAATTGCAAAGTCTCCGTTTTGAATCATCGACGCATGCGCAACAAGGTAGACTTGTGGTACTGCAATTCATCATGAATGATAACGGATGGAGAAGGAGTTTCTACAATTGTTTTTTGCTACAAATTACGTGCTTCTGCGAGTTCTTTTCAGTAATTTTTGGATTGTTACGACTATTAATATTTAATTACGTTGCTTTTGTTAGGTGATGTTTTTAGTAGCTACGGTTGTGGGTAGTTTCAGATTTGCCATCTCTGAAAGTCTGTGTTTTAATATATTTGTTTTTCTTTTCCTTTGTTTCTGTTATTATATGGACTGATATAGTGCTATTATCTTTCTGGAATGTCAGTTTCTGGTTTGTTTCTTTCTTTTTTATATATGATTTATTTTCACGGAGTATTAGCTATGTGTAAAGTGTTTCAAACACTGTATTCAGTTTGTTTTTATATTTTGTTAGTTTACAAGAAAATTGCTGGAAATTGGACTAAAATAAAATATTTTATTATTTTTTAAATGTCCTCTTATACGAATTTCTTTGGCTAAGAAACTCCCTTATAAAAACCAAATAAAAGATTAGGCAAGATTCTAATTTTATAATCTCATAAGATTATTGATTGTAAGATTATAGTGTTCCATACAAATTTGCTACTATAATAGAGTTAAGCTAAAGAGAAATTATTACAAAAGCAATCAGACAAACAGCCTCCTTTAGCTGGCTGAAATAGTAAATTGTCCCAGAAATATAAAATAATAGAAAATATATTGAAGGAAATCGTAGTGGCTGGCACTGAAGAAAATTGTATAATGCTCGTAAAAACCAATGCTGTATGTAATATCTTATAAATTAATACGATTTTCCATGTCTTTTTTATATGTTAATTTCAAAGAAATTGATCAGAGGCAACGCTGTAGCGTTGCCTATAGTAAAGGCCATATGGCTCCAATGTTTTATTATTTATTATTTTTTTATTTTTTTTTCCCAGAGGCACTTCCTATGGAAGGGGTCGTCGTAGAAACTTCAAAGGGGGATCATTCGATTGGAAATTGAGAGTTCTAGCGCCCTTTTTAATAGTCGAAAATGATTGGAGGGCAACTAGCCTCCCCCACGCCCACCATTCCCTCAAACACATCCAATCAAAATTTTGAGGCAGTTCTTTTGTTCAGCGAAGTTGACTTCCAGATAGAAAATATATTTCTGAGGAGGACACTCCCCTAGAAACCTAAGGGCCAGGGTGTTAAATTATGCCCTAGGGGCATACGAGGTTTTTATAGAAGGTATTGTCGTGGAAACTTCAAAAAAGGCTCAATCGATTGGAAATCAACGGGCTAGTGCCCTTTTAATAGTCGAAAGTGATTGGAGTGTAACTAGACACCCTCCCCCCCCACGCCCATCATTTCCCCAAACACATCCAATCAAAATTTTAAGATAGCCAATTTGTTAAGCGTAGTTGATTTCCTGATAGAAAATATATTTTTTAGGAGGACACTCCCCCACAAACCTCAGGGCAAGGGTTTTAAGTTATACTCTGGGCGCAAATAAGGTTTTTATAGAAGGCGTTGTCGTAGAAACTTCAAAAAAGGCTCATTCGATTGGAAATTCAAAAAGTTAGTGCCCTTTTTAATAGTCTAAAGTGATTGGAGGGCAACCAGCCGCCCCCCCACTCCCATAATTTCCCCAAAACCGCCCAGTTAAATTTACAGATAACCAATTTGTGCAGTGTAGTTGATTTTCTGAAAGAAAACAAGTTCTTGAGGAGGAAAATCACCCACAGCCCCCAGGACAAGGGTTTTAAGTTTTGTCTTGGGGGCGTACAAGGTTTTTATTGAAGGCGTTGTCGTAGAAACTTCAAAATAGGCTCATTCGATTGGAAATTAAAGGGCTTGTGCCCTTTATAATATTCAAAAGTGATTGGAGTGCAACTAGCCCCTCCCCCCCCCCTCACGCCCATCATTTCCCCAAACACATCCAATAAAAATTTCAGATAGCCATTTTGTTCAGTGTAGTTGATTTCCAGATAGAAAAAATATTTTTAAAGAGGACACTCCCCCACAACCCTCAGGGCAAGGGTTTTAAGTTATGCCCTTGGGGCATATAAGGTTTTTATAGAAGGCGTTGTCGTAGAAACTTCAAAACAGGCTCATTCGATTGGAAATTAAAGGGCTAGTGCCCTTTTTAATAGTCGAAAGTGATTGGATGTGTAACTAGCCCCCTTCCCCCCCCCCACGCCCATCACTTCCCCAAACACATCCAATCAAAATTTTCAGATAGCCATTTTGTTCAACGTAGTTGATTTCCACATAGAAAATATATTTTTGAGGAGGACACTGCCCCACAGCCCTCAGGGCAAAGGTTTTAAGTTATGCCCTGGGGGCATATAAGGTTTTTATAGAAGGTGTTGGCGCAGAAACTTCAAAAAAGGCTCATTTGATTGGAAATCCAAAGGGATAGTGCCCTTTTAATAGTCAAAAGTGATTGGAGGGCAACTAGCCCCCCCCCCCCCTACGCCCATCATTCCCCCAAACACATCCAATCAAAATTTTGAGATAGCCATGTTTGTTCAGCATAGTTGATTTCCAGATTGAAAATATATTTTTGAGGAGGACACTCCCACAACCCTCAGGACAAGGGTTCTAACTTATGCCCTGGGGGCATATAAGGTTCTTTATATAGAAAGCGTTGTAGTAGAAACTCCAAAACAGGCTCATTCGATTGGAAATTGAAGGGCTAGTACCCTTTTTAATAGTCGAAAGTGATTGGAGGGCAACTACCCCCACCCCACGCCCATCATTTCCTTAAACACATCCAATCAAACTTTTGAGATAGCCAGTTTGTTCAGTGTAGTTGATTTCCAAATAGAAAATATGTTTTTGAGGAGGACACTCCCCCACAACCCTCAGGGCAAGAGTTTTGAGTTATGCCCTTGGGGCACATAAGGTTTTATTGAAGGCGTTGTCGTAGAAACTTCAAAACAGGCACATTCAATTGGAAATTCAAAGGGCTAGTGCCCTTTTTAAATGTCAAAAATGATCGGAGGGCAACTAGCCCCCCCCCCCACACCCATCATTACCCATAACACATCCAATAAAAATTTTGAGATAGCTATTTTTTTCAGCGTAATTGATTTCCACACTGGAAATATGTGTTTGAGGAGGACAATCCCACATAACCCTTAGGGCAAGGGGTTTAAGTTATGCCCTGGGAGCATATAAGGTTTTTATAGAAGGCGGTGTCTTAGAAACTTCAGAAAAGGCTCATTCGATTGGAAATACCGAGGGCTAGTGCCCTTTGTAATAGTCGAAAGTGATTGGAGTGCAACTAGGCCCCCCCCCACGCCCATCATTTCCCCAAACACATCCAATCAAAATTTTGAGATAGCCATTTTGTTCAGCTTAATTGATTTCCAGATAGAAAATACGTTTTTGAGGAGGACACTCCCCCAGAACCTTCAGGGCAAGGGTTTTAAGATATGCCCTGGGGGCGTATAATGTTTTTATAGAAGGCGTTGTTGTAGAAACTTCAAAAAAGGCTCATTCGATTGGAAATTCAAAGGGATAGTGCCCTTTTTAATAATCGTAAGTGATTGGAGGGCAACTATCCCCCCCCCACGCCCATCATTGCCCCAAACACATCCAATCAAAATTTTGAGATAGCCATTTTGTTTAGCGTAGTTGATTTCCAGATAGAAAACATGTTTTTGAGGAGGACAATCCCCCACAACCCTCAGGGCAAGGGTTTTAAGTTATGCCCTGGGGGCATATAAGGTTTTTATTGAAGGCGGTGTCATAGAAACTTCAAAAAACGCTCATTCGATTGGAAATTCAAAGGGATAGTGCCCTTTTAATAGTCAAAAGTGATTGGAGTGCAACTAGGCCCCCCCCCCGCGCCCATCATTTCCCCCAACACATCAAAACAAACTTTTGAGATAGCTATTTTGTTAAGTTTAAATGATTTCCAGATAGAAAATACGTTTTTAAGGAGGACACTCCCCCAGAACCTTCGGGGCAAGGGTTTAAGATATGTCATGGGGGCTTATAAGGTTTTTATAGAAGGGTTTGTTGTAGAAACTTCAAAAAAGGCTCATTCGATTGGAAATTAAAAGGGCTAGTGCCTTTTTTAATAGTTGTAAGTCATTGGAGGGCAACTATCCCCCCCCCACGCCCCGCAGTCGCCCACACACATCCAAACAAAATTTGAAGATATCCATTTTGTTCAGCGTAGTTGATTTTCAGATAGGAAACATGTTTTTGAGGAGGACAATCCCCCACAACCCTCAGGGCAAGGGTTTTAAGTTATGCCCTGGGGGCATATAAGGTTTTTATTGAGCGCGTTGTCATAGAAACTTCAAAAAAGGCTCATTCGATTGGAAATCCAAAGGGATAGTGCCATTTTAATAGTCAAAAGTGACTGGAGGGCAACTAGTCCCCCCTACGCCCATCATTCCCCGAAACACATCCAATCAAAATTTTGAGATAGCCATTTTTGTTCAACATAGTTGATTTCCAGATTGAAAATATATTTTTGAGGAGGACACTCTCCCACAACCCTCAGGACAAGGGTTTTAAGCTATGCCCTGCGTGCATATATGGTTCTTATAGAAGTCGTTGTCGTAAAAACTTCCAAACAGGCTCATTCGATTGGAAATTAAAAAGCTAGTGCACTTTTTAATAGCCAAAAGTGACTGGCGTGTCCCTAGCCCCCCTCCCCCCACCCAAGCCCATTAGTTCCCCAAACACATCCAATAAAAATTTCAGATAGCCATTTTGTTCAGCGTAGTTGATTTCCAGATAGAAAATATATTTTTGAGGAGGACACTCCCCCACAACCGTCAGTGCAATGGTTTTAAGTTATGCCCTTGGGGCATAGAAGGTTTTTATACAAGGTATTGTCGTAGAAGCTTCAAAAAAGGTTCATTCGATTGGAAATTAAAGGGCTAGTGCCCTTTTTAGTAGTCGAAAGTGATTGGAGTGTAACTAGCCCCCTTCCCCCCCCCTTCCACACCCATCCCCAAACACATCCAATCAAAATTTTCAGATAGCCATTTTGTTCAACGTAGTTGATTTCCAGATATAAACTGTGTTTCATAGGAGGACACACCTCCTCAACTCTCAGGGCAAGGGTTCCAAGTTATACTCATGGGGCATACAAGGTTTTATATACGGCGATGTCGTAGAAACTTCAAAACAGGCTCATTCGATTGGGAATTAAAGAGCTTGTGACCTGTTTAATTTTCGAAAGTGATTGTAGGGAAACTAGCCCCTCCCAGATCCCTCATTTCCCCAAACACATCCAATCAAAATTTTTAGATAGCCATTTTGTTCAGCGTAGTTGATTTGCAGATAGAAAATATGTTTATGAGGAGGACACTCCCCCACAACCTTCAGGGCAAGGGTTTTAAGATATGACCTGAGGGCATATAAGGTTTTTATAGAAGGCGTTGTCGTAGAAACTTCAAAAAAGGCTCATTCGATTGGAAATCCAAAGGGATAGTGCCCTTTTTAATAATAAAAAATGATTGTAGGGCAACTAGCCCCTCCCCCCACGCCCATCATTCCCCAAAACACATCCAATCAAAGTTTTTAGATAGCCATTTTTGTTCAGCGTAGTTGATTTCCAGATTGAAAATATATTTTTGAGGTGGACACTCTCCCACAACCCTCAGGACAAGGGTTCTAAGTTATGCCCTGGGGGCATATAAGGTTTTTATAGAAGGCGTTGTCGTAGAAACTTCAAAACAGGCTCATTCGATTGGAAATTGAAAGGCTAGTGCCCTTTTTAATAGTCGAAAGTGATTGGAGGGCAACTAGCCCCCATCCCCACGCCCATCATTTCCTTAAACACATCCAATCAAACTTTTGAGATAGCCAGTTTGTTCAGTGTAGTTGATTTCCAAATAGAAAATATGTTTTTGAGGAGGACACTCCCCCACAACCCTCAGGGCAAGAGTTTTGAGTTATGCCCTGGGAGCACATAAGGTTTTATTGAAGGCGTTGTCGTAGAAACTTCAAAACAGGCACATTCAATAGGAAATTCAAAGGGCTAGTGCCCTTTTTAATAGTCGAAAGTGATTGGAGGGCAACTAGCCCCCCCCCCCAAGCCCATCAGTTCTCCAAACACATCCAATCAAAATTTTGAGATAGCCATTTTGTTCAGCGTAGTTGATTTCCAGATAGAAAATATCATTTTGAGGAGGACAATCCCCCACAGCCCTCAGGGCAAGGGTTTTAAGTTATGCCTTGGGGGCATATAAGGTTTTTATAGAAGGCGGTGTCGTAGAAACTTCAAAAAAGGCTCATTCGATTGGAAATTCCGAGGGCTAGTGCTCTTTGTAATAGTCGAAAGTGATTGGAGTGCAACTAGCCCCCCCCCCACGTCCATCATTTCCCCCAACACATCCAATCAAAATTTTGAGATAGCCATTTTGTTCAGCATAGTTGGTTTCCAGATAGAAAATTTTTTTTCAAGGAGGACACTCCCCACAACCTTCAGGGCTAGGGTTTTAAGTTATGCTCTGGGGGCATATAAGGATTCTATAGAAGGAGTTGTCGTAAAAACTTCCAAAAAGGTTCATTCGATTTGAAAATCAAATGGCTAGTTCCCTTTTTAATAGTCGTAAGTGATTGGAGGGCAACTATCCCCCCCACGCCTATCATTCGCCCACACACATCCAATCAAAATGTGGAGATAGTCAATTTGATCAGCTTAGTTGATTTGCATATAGAAAATAGGCTTTTAAGGAGGAAACTCCGCCACAACCCTCAGGGCAAGGGTTTTAAGTTATGCCCTTGGGGCATAGAAGGCTTTTATAGAAGGCCTTGTCCCAGAAATTTCAACCAAGGCTTGCTCAATTGGAAATTCAAAGGGAGAGTGCCCTTTTAATAGTCAAAAGTGATTGGAGGGCAACTAGCCCCCCCCCCTACGCCCATCATTCCCCCAAACATATCCAATCAAAATTTTGAGATATCCATTTTTGTTCAGCGTAGTTGGTTTCTAGATAGAAAATATAATTTTGAGGAGGACACTCTCCCACAACCCTCAGGACAAGGGTTTTAAGTTATGCCCTGGGGGCATATAAGGTTTTTATAGAAGGCGTTGTCGTAGAAACTTCAAAAAAGGCTCATTTGATTGGAAATTCCGAGGGCTAGTGCCCTTTTTAATAGTTGAAAGTGATTGGAGGGCAGCTAGCCCCCACCCCCACGCCCATTAAGTACCCTAACACATCCACTCAAACTTTTGATATAGCCATTTTGTTCAGTTTAGCAGCTTTCCAAGTAGAAAATATGTTTTTGTGGGAGCCATTCTCCAACAGCCCTCGGCAAGAGTTTTGAGTTATGCCCTGGGGGCATATAAGGTTTTATTGAAGGCGTTGTCGTAGAAACTTCAAAACAGGCACATTCAATTGGAACTTCAAAGGGCTAGTGCCCTTTTTAATAGGTGAAAGTGATTGGAGGGCAACTAGCCCCCCCCCCCCCACGCCCATCATTCCCCCAAACACATCCAATCAAAATTTTGAGATAGCTATTTTGTTGAGCGTAGTTGACCAGATAGAAAATATGTTTTTGAGGAGGACAATCCTCCACATCCCTCAGGGCAAGGGTTTTAAGTTATACTGTGGGGGCATATAAGGTTTTTATAGAAGGCGGTGTCGTAGAAACTTCAAAAAAGGCTCATTCGATTGGAAATTCCGAGGTCTAGTGCCCTTTCTAATGGTCGAAAGTGATTTGAGGGCCCCTTCTCACACCCACTTATTCCCAAAACACATCCGTTTAAAATTTTAGGACAGCCATTTTATGAAACGTAGTTCTAAGTTTTGGAAATTAGGTATTTGAGGATTACAACTCCCCCAAAGCCCTCAGGGCAAGGATTGTAATTTAAGGATTCTCCGAATCCTTCATATTATTTCTTATGGAAGGAATGCTCGTATAAACTTTAGAAAGGGCTCGTTTGTTGGGAAAAAGAAAGCTCATGGTTACTTTTTAAGAGTCAAAAATTATTAAAGTACAGTCAGTCCCTTTCCGTCCTTCACATCTTAAGTTAATCAGATACAAATCTGTAGAGAGATATTTCATTATATCAGTGCACATATATTATAATACAAAACTCGTGTGTCGACACAGCCCACCAGGGCCCAGGTGTAGGCGTTGTAAGTAATGCCCTGGGGAATAACTTATTAAGGGGGGTTTATAACTTATGGGAAGGGATTTTGTATGGGAAGAACACATATGAAATCTATTATAATTATCCAATTATAAGGTTAAAATACATAGGCCTACTCTGTGATAGATGCAAAATTGCTTTGACACACAAACTCCTATTAAGGTCAATTCCAAACAGTCGTGATCCCTTTGTGTCAGCAAGTGAAATGGTCTAAACCCCCTTATTGGAGCTATTTTTTTCAATCCATTCATCGTTGTCAATCGCTGTCCACAAGTTATGCAAGCTGTCTATTGTTCATATATAAAGTTTTTATCAAAGAGGTAATCGTATAGAATTTGAAAAAAGCTTAATTAGATTTAAATTGAAAGTTCTAGATCCGTTTTTTAAAGTCAAGAATAATCGGTAAGCACCCCCCCCCCCCCCATGCCTTAAGAACTTGAAACTTTTTGCAATCAATAACGAACAAAAATTAATTTAAAAAAAAAAACTCCGAAAAATGAGTTTTTCAAAGAAAAATAAAGGCCATTTTAAACTTAAGCTCAGGATATAAAAATACATGTTAAATTTCAAACTCAAAACGACCAGAAATTAATATTAAAGAATAAATAAAACCCAAAACGAACAGAAATTAAATAAACAATCATAGCAAAAAACATACAAAAAGAAATAATATAAATGAATAAATAGATCTTAAAGCGAGTAATGCTTGGATTGAATATGAAAATCAAGCTTAAAACGAAAACAAATATTTTGATATCAAAGTATAAATGAAACTTAAAACGAAGAGAAATTAAATAACAATCAATGCGAACAAACATACAATATATTATATTATTGCAAATGAATAAATAAATCTTAAAACGAGTGAAACTTAAATTAAATATGCAAATCAAGTTTGAATCGAATAAAAATAACTACAAACAAGAGTTTGGGTATCGTCTCACTGCTGAAGGCTAAAACCTACTGTGTCATTGGCGCTTTACTGAAAACGAATTATATTACAAATGTTTTCTTTTGTACTTAATATTGAAATAAATATTAAAATTACAGTAAAATTTTGGACTGATGAGCTTTTAGCAATTAATATCATTATGCATCAAATATTCAGTTTAATTTATTAGTTCTTTTCAAGATTGGTCAAGACAAATATAGTTTCACTACAAGCAAAATTTGGATACTGCCCCCTTCTTTAACTGTAAAAACCTAAAGCCTTCTGCGTCATTGGTGCGTCACTGAAAACGAATTACTCGTATATTACAAATTTATTATTTTCCAGTTCTTACAGCATTGAAAATGAAAATAAAAATTAAAGTGGATAAAAATCTTGAACTGATGGATCTGTCAACAATTAATATCATTATATATCTAATATTCAATTTGATTTTGTTTATACTTTCTAAGACTGTTCAAGACTCATAAAGTTTTGCCATTTTTTTTTAACTCTGCCATTTTTTGTAACTAATCGTGTTAGTTTGTTATGAAAACATTCTATGGCTTCTAGGCATTTCTATTTGATCGGAAAACTGCACCTCAAACTTTGTGGAACATGCATTTTCTTGCATGAAACACCAAAATATAATAAAATGTAAGGTTTCGCAGTGTTCAACCACTCGCAAGCAAGTGCCATTGGTATTTTTGAATCCGCATGGTCCGTATAGGGGGTGGAGGGTAGGTTAATTCTTGAAGTAGCCCCATTCCGTTATGGTATGTTTCACTTTTTCAACACCTGGCGTCCAGACTATCATATAATCTGCGAAGCACACAACTACCCCACTTTAGTATCAATAAATAAATAAAACTCAAAATGAACAAAAATTAAAATAGATATTAGAGTAACACTTGAAACGAGCATAAATTAATATGACTGGGGTTCAAAACCCCTATGCTTTCTAAAAGCCAGAATAGAATTTGTACTTTACTGGAAAAAAAATCAAATGAGTTTACTGAAAAAAAATGTGCATTGTCAATTTAATATACATATGCTGATATTTATTCCCTAAAATCTTAATTAATTTTTGATTTCTTAAAGTTACAAAAGTGAAAATATTTCAAAGAATTATTTTCAGTAAAGCGCCAATGACAGAGTAGGTTTTAGGCTTCTGTAGTGAGACGATACCCAAACTCTTGTTTGTAGTTATTTTTATTCGATTCAAACTTGATTTGCATATTCAATTTAAGTTTCACTCGTTTTAAGGTTTATTTATTCATTTACATTAATATATATTGTATGTTTGTTCGCATTGATTGATTATTTAATTTCTGTTCGTTTTAAGTTTCATTTATACTTTAATAGCAAACTATTTTTTTTTCGTTTTAAGCTTGATTTTCATATTCAATCTAAGCATTACTTGCTTCAAGATCTATTTATTCATTTATATTGTTACTTGTTGTATGTTTTTTGCTATGATTGTTTATTTAATTTCTGTTCGTTTTGGGTTTCATTTATTCTTTAATAGTAGTTTCTGGTCGTTTTGAGTTTGAATTTTAACAGGTATTTTTATCTCCTGAGCTTAAGTTTAAAATGGCCTTTACTTTTCTTTGAAAATTTTTTTTTCGGAAAGTTTTTTTTAATTAATTCCAAGAAAAGTAGAAGATGATATTAAAACAGAAAATAAGTCATATAATAAGTTAAACTTCAAAAGAGTAGAAATTATTATGAATCAACAAATTAAATCTAAAAAAGAAATTAAATGAATAATTAAGTTAAATTTAGAACGAACAGAAATTACCATAAAAAGGGTGGGGCTCACTCGTCTGATGAGCCAAACTTAAAACGAGCAGTAACTACTGTGAATGAATGAATAAGCACTAAAACAAACAGAAATTAAATTGAATAATCAAAACAAACTTAAAACGAAGAGAACTTACCACAAAAAAACGTAGAACGTCCACCCCTTAATTTTTATAATGGCCTGATTGCTATGTGCACTTTACTAAACACAAAATCCATTTTAAACAAATTTTTTTTGTCGTTAATGCATCAGAAAATCAAAATTGATCAAAATTCCAGGAATTCTTTCTTTAATTTATCTTATATTTTAACAGTGAATTTAGTTCGTTTAGTCCAGTATGAAGTAGTTTTTCGTCAATACTTTCTTATTTCTAAATACATTCCTTTCAAGTGTATTTTAAATACATTTGGGAATCATTTGTGATTAGTGAACTTAAAATATTGCTATTATAAGACCAACAAATTGCTTCACAAGTTACAAATTTTCTGTTCAAAAGTTTTTTTTCGGTATCAGTTTTCAATATCACAAAATGTTGGCAACAAGTTGCTTCACCAGTTACCAATATTAGTTTCAAAATTTTTATTTAGGCATGAATTTCTAATATTTTTAAATTAAATGGAATCACACAGAAAAGCTTGACCATAAAAATGACCTTGAAAATAGTAGAATTCAGTTGAAAGTCAGTGAAAAAGTATAATCATTTTAAAAATGAAACCTTAATTATTATATTGTTATTTTATCATTTTTTTGCTACATTTAAAAAAATAAAAAACACTACAAAATACATATCGTTTTCGGTAAGATTCAAATGGCCCTGTTCTAAGGGGGTGGCAGGTGTTCTAAGGGGGTGGTAGTCTTTCTTTTATTCATGACAATTTCTGTTTCTTTCAATTTTGAATTGATTATTCATTTCCATTTCTGTTCGTTTATGGCTTTAATATCGCTCTTTATTTATTTTATTTTTTTTTTTTAAAACCTTTTGGCTAGAAAACTTTTTTCTGAAATAGTTCCAAATAGAACTTATGTCTGTTCCCTTTGAAAATATATTAGTGTTTACCAATGGCTTTTCAGTGCCTGACAACGTCTCACCACAATGCTAACGTTAATCATGGCAATATTGATGTTCGATCTACAGCATCGATATATAAATGCGTTATTCTTTGATTTGAATGGATTTTTTAAGGCGACTACAAATAATAATGCCGGTGGATTAACTTTAAGGTTCGTGTTATTTTTTAATATGTGTATTTGCACAGCGCTTAACTGAAGCTACTGACAAAACACTGATGAAATGGCTTTGATGGCGCTGGACTGATTACTCTCTGGAAAATGGTGTAGAATATCCTATAGTATTTATTTTAATCATTTGTTACGCGTTTCCGTATTGGGGTTTATTTCGTCATAGCTGGGTAAGACAAAGGTGAAAAAAATTGAAAATATGAAGTTAGTGCCAACTGTGGAAAGGGTGCCCTATGATGAAAGTGTACAGAGACTGGCTGAAACTAAGAAGTACGAGTAACTATCCTCGTGGACTTGGTCTGGCACCGGCATCTATAGGAAAGGATACCAGTTTACCTCTTGCGATTAAAAACGTGTCCACTAGGTGTGCATCAAAAGGTTTTCTGGTCTGAAGTAATTTTTAGGAGCTATTTTTTAGTGCAATTTCAATAACATGGAGTAAATTTCCAAGTCAAAACCAAGATAATTTAAAACGGACGGAACTCCTTATTTTAAACCAGCAAGTAAATTATTTTATCCAACCTTTATCTTACCCTGCTATCATAACTTGACCCATCAAAACTAACATAAAAAAGAACTGAAAGCAATGTATTTCGAATATTCTTGGAATACAGAATATTCTCGGAATATAGGTAGAAAATTTCCAAAGTTTTTCTTTTCTTCATTCTTTTATTTTTTACTTTCCCTTTGGCTGCTAAATTTTAAGTTTAGATTGAATTTTCCGTTGCATTATTTTCTGCATGTGGGGAAGGGTCCCAGGGGAGAATCAGCCGGACACCGACTTAGATATTTGGTATTATCTGTTGGGTCAATCAAAGCTTTTAGCTCGCACACTTGTGCAAGATGTACGGTTATATTCTGAGATGAACACTAACTTATTACTCAAGTCAGCTTGAATAAAAATTGAAAACAAAATTGTGCGTAAACTTGTACTTTATACGGTAAAGTTTTGCAAATATGGCAAAATTTTCGTGGCTTGGCCTGAAGATTAGTTAGGAGTAAATTTGGTGCTCTCTCAGTGACAAACATGTTTTGCATCATCCGGCTTTTCACTTCAGTGAATATTTTTGGGGACTTACGTAGTCTCTTTCCGTTCCCATGTCTCAAAACTTAATATACAAAATTGTCATATTTCTAGCCTGATGAATTCAGACTATTTTCCTGTCTATATGCACACAAATCACAAACAACAAATTTGAGTTTGTGTTTAACTACATATGTTTGGATGAGGGCTTGGTTCCGAAGGTTGGAAGTGGTAGGGGCCAGATGGTCACTGTTCGGGCTTTCTAATCTGACAACAGAAAATTATGTAAACGACTCCAATTTTTAACGAGGTGTAACTTGGCACCAACTTTTGGAATTCAAATTTCGGAAGTCTCCATTGCAACTTGAACCTCAGATTTATATTCAAGGGGCTCAGAAATCCTTAAGTAGCAATCTTGGTTGAAGACAAACAGTGTTAATGAGAAATATATTTAAATTTTGATGGTTTTCGATACTCTATTACAATATTAGCCACAGATTAGCAAGCTAAGAAACCCTTAAATATCGATTTTGGTAACAATCAAATATCATTTGTGAAATATGTGCTTTGTATTTTGCCTTAGGACTATGGATAGTACTGAAAAAATTCTTAGAAAGTATGTGCCTCTTTTAAGAACCCTTTTTCAACTTCCTTATGGGTTGGTATTCTTTTTTGTAAGTTTTTATAATATAACTTAACGGTACTGAGGAGAATGACAATGACAGTGCCTGATTCAAATGAATTGAACACGCGTAAAAGTACTTGTGTAAATGACACTCCCCTCTGTAGACAACAAAATATATTTATATAGCATACCAACCATTAAATCACACTTGTGGTCATTCTACGTCTGAGTTTGTTGGCTGAAGTGGTAGGAAGGTTGGAAGTGGTAGGGACCAGATGGTCACTGTTCAGGCTATCTAATCTGACAAATAAAAATTATATCCACGACTCTAATTTTTAGCGAGGTGTAATTTGGCACCAACTTTTGAAATTCAAATTTCAGAAGTCTCTGTTGCAACTTCAACCTCAGATTTATATTCAGGGGGCTCAGAAATCCTTAAGTAGCAACCTTGGTTGAAGACAAACAGTATTAGTGAGAAACATATTTAATTTTTTTTGGTTTTCGATTCTGTATTACAATATTAGCCAAAGATCTACAAGCTAAGAAACCCTTAAATATTGATTCTGGTAACAATCAAATATCATTTGTGAAATATGTGCTTCGTATTTTGCCTTAGGACTATTGATACTACTAAAAAAATTCTTAGAAAGTATGTGCCTTTTTTAAGAACGCCTTTTCAACTCCCTCATGGGTTGGCATTCTTTTTTGTAAGTTTTCATAATATTACTTAATGGTATTGAGGAGAATGGAAATGCCAGTGCCTGAGTCAAATGAATTGAACACGCGTAAAAGTGCAAAGTGCCTATGTAAATGGCCCCTCTCTCTGTAGACAAGTCCTCTTTTGGATGCACGTCATTTGGATTTTGGTGATGTCTTAATTTTGACAATTTCAACACAGAAGTCAAATGAAATCAGAGCTTTAAAGAAAATGGTCGAAATAGCAGTGAGGTGAAAGGCGAAAAGGGAACGAGTAAGGTTGTCTTTTCGCCAATTTCTTTTGGCGTACTTTTTAAATTTGAAGTTCAAGATTTTGCCGGCGTTTGTCGTTCTCATTTGAAGAAAAGAATAATCGCACCTAATATGAGCTTTATTAAGGCGCCAAGCAACAGGGAACTGCCAACTTCACACATGGAGAAACGAATTGAGCTAGAAAAAAGAGGGAAGTCACCAGAAGAGGTAATACTTTAACTCAATTGCTACTTCCTCTGCTCTTGATTCTTTTTTCTTCATGTTCATTAAATTAGCCTATATTGGCTAAGCTAGCTTATAAAGAAAGGTAGTGAAAAAACAATAAGGCTAGGGTGGACTTTGTTCATATGTATGCCAATGCCCTCAGAATAAGTCTGCTAGTTTAAGAGAAAAGTTTCATAAATAAGGAAAAAGTTCTCATAGCATAGGCTAGGCTGTGTAATCATTTTCAATTTAAGGGAAAAAATATAGCCTATTCAAACAAAGAAGTAGCCTACCATACTCTTTCTTATAATTGTAATTGCTTTTATTTCAAAGTCAATTTTAAGTTCTTTATGGACCCTCAAAGATGATAGTCTACCCTTTTCTCTTATTTTAAAAACAGCTTAAATACCTCTGTTAGCATCACTCTTGTTAAAACTAGGGTAAATTTTTTGTTGTTCATATTATCGACTCATGAATAAAGTAAACATACCACTCAGTGCCTTTTTTATGCTCTTTCCAAATGCAATAATCATTTTTGTCAGAAATGAATTTTACCCCCCACCCCTATACAGTGGTGCATCCAGGGGGTGCATGCCCCCCTAGCATATTCTAAAGTAGTGTAATTTACTTAATTACCTCAAATACTGTGTTCTGCCTCTAAAACCTGCATTGTCAAAAACTCTTCTTGTACTACACATATCCAATCTATGTTAGAACTTGTTAAGCCTAAAAAGAAGGCTTAAGGTAGTGTTACAGAATCTTGAAAAATGGTTGGATTTTGAATAAAGACAGTTTATTGCTTATTTTGCTGGGCAATGTAATTTAAGGTTAACTTTTAGTCTACTGTAATTGAAAAGATGTATACTATTTCAAGGTTCATAAATTAGAGAGTTTTGGAAATTTACAAATTTGAAATGTAATTTAACAATTTTTAATTGTGCCAAAGCAGATATTACAGTGGTTTAGAACTAGGCCTATGTACACTAAAATGGCACAAAAATTCTCCAAATCTCCCTGAAACATAAACAAACTTATTTAATATCTTCAAATGGGTGAGGCATCCCTACATTATCCTCAGCATGAGCTGAACAATAGCTACAAGCTTAGAAGTTGCCCACCCTGACTTATTGACAAAAAAGGGGTGATGTAATAACAAACCATAAGCTGGTAAACTCTAGGGTATCTACCCTTTCTTTCCTCAGCTGCACTAGATGCCACAGTAGTAAGCTCCATCTCCCCTGGTCTAAAGGATAGAGTGACAATTTTTTTTTAGTGTTAGAGCAGTGCTACTTTGGAATGGGTTGATAAAAAAGACAGCCCAGTCAGCTACTATAGACTCAGTCAAACTGGCATCAACAAAGATTAGAGCTTCCATTAGTCTAATTTCCACTTGGCATTTTATTGGTGAATTTGGGATCCATACTTTTGTTTGGGATACATAACCATATGAAAATTCACCCTAAGTTCTGAAACCTGCTCTAACCTAATTTATTGAAAATTTGTACAATAATTGCTGAATATTTATTCATCTGATTTTAAGTCTCTTTTTGGTATATTAAAAAAAAGAACTTTGTTTTTCACAAGCTAAGCGCAATTAAAGTTGTAAAATACATTTTTTTCCTAATAGTAAATACAAGTACAATAAGATTTCCAAAATTATGGCCATATTTCAATTGCTCAGTGGGAAATATGAGTCACAAATGTTTCTACATGAAGAACACACATGACCAAATTTTTGTTCTCAGTTTTTGGTGTTACTGATATTTGTGTTTCAGAAACAAGACTTGTTAATGCTGTATTATTTTGTGTATCAGCCAACTGTAATAACATTTAAAAAATATTGATTGTATGCAAAAATGTATTATATCCTATAGATAGAATTTTTCTGCATATTATGAAGTAAGAATTTTATAGTTTGAAGATTTTTTTGGCAGTTCCCTGTTTGTCTAAGATTCAGCAATTATTGTTCAGGATTCTTTATTTTCTGAAAAACCAAAGCTATGATGTTATATTATTGTTTCATTTTTGTTGAGTAAGCAATTGGTATTGAACCACATTTGTTTCCACTATGTAAAAGAGCACACCTCAAATTTGGCTTTTAGTTATAAAAAAATAGGCACCAATAACCTAGAAAATATTTGGAAAACCCATTTTTTTTAGAGTCTTGTAACATTGTGACAAAATACAAGATTTTCTTCTTCAGAGAAAAGGAACAGGAGACCTTCATCTCTTGTATGACAAAATGTTACTTTTTTCCTTCATTCTGGAAGCCAGTAATTCAGAAGCTCCTTTTGACTGGCTGAGATCTATTTTTAGGTCATTTACTTCCCCTTGGTTAAACTTGGAGAAATTGATAATGTCTATTTAGAATTGATCTCATCTTCTGTAGTATCAGAAGGCTGATCAGAGGAACAATATCTGTCTTCACATGGCTTTGGTAGTTGGTGAAATGTTGGAATTGACGCTTCTTCTGAGTGAGGGATTAGGTGTATTGAACAGACTAGTTCAGGGTATGTTCATTCTTATGGTGATTTTGGTTGTCCCAGTAATATTTACTAGACAGATATAACAGGCATCAAGGTGATTTTTGGGTTCACTGAAGTATTGGTATGCCTTATTAACCTTGACTTGCTTACTACCTTATCAGCTTCAAAGAAAAGAAAGCTGGTTTTTATAAACCATTTACATGTTTGGGGCATTCTTATGGACAGTTGTAGCTAGGAGTTCAGTTTTTTGTTTAGAAAAATTGAACTGAAATATGTGCTTAAATTTTTTATGGAAAAAAATTATCTAGCAACTATAAAACCAATTTAGCTGCATTCCAAAGCATTTGCACCTTTGTCCAGAATGCAGCTGTATGCAAAATCAACAATTTTCAGTGAAGTACCAGAAGGTGAAATACTAATTTTAAACTTTAAATAAAGATAGTTTAACTAAAAGTCTACTAAAATTCAAGAAAGTATGGACATTGTAAAGAGTATGCCCTGTATATTTTGAAAATTCGCAACTTCTACATAAACAGTGTTGTAATAACATATTCAGTGTTCATTCAAATTTCTCATTGTTCATTCACTCAAATAACAACATATTCATTCAAATTTGCCCAAAAATTCTAAAATAAACTGTGCTTTTTTTACTTTGTCAAGAGAGAAAAGCCTCCCACATATTTTCCTTTTGCCGTTTTGGTTTGAGTTTTCTTTTATTATTTTTTATTCAAAATTCCTTCCTTGATTTTATTTGTAACTGTTGAGAATCTTTCTTTCTCACTACTGAAGATGCCTTGCTGCATACAGGTGACAAATTGATTTGACTGGTCTTTTTCCTTTCTACCACAGTATATAAATTATAGGCAGTATGATCTTTCCCTATCTCATCCATTATAAAACCAGGACCTAGGTGCAAGTGCTCCAGAGAACATAGAAACATAAGTGACATTTGATCTTTTCATGGGTAGACAAGTCAGATTTCTCTTGAATGCAAAACTTGGCTTTAATGTTGGAACACTAAATTTTAAAGAAACTAATTTTAAATTAATTTATTCCAATACATTTATGAAAATTGGTAATTAGTAGTGTAATGTTATTATTAGATGTTTTTTGGAATTAAAAGTAGGTTTTGAAGTCTCAGGTTGGTTTCAAAGGCATTTTGAGAAAGTTTCTGCCAAAATACATGTTCCAGGGTAATTGGACTGCTGATGGCAGATCAAATGAGAGGGGCTGTTTGTATGCACAATGCAAGAAGAAGTGGGAGGAGCTATTTGTTTGCACCAAGAATGAAGAGCCAGAAATTATCTGTGTAAACTTACTGTTATATCTTTATACTGTGCTTTCTACAGAGTACAGATCCATTAGTTTTCAAGATGTTCTTCCCTGTTATGTCTTATTAAAACTTGGAGTCAAACATGTTGCATAACTGATAAGGAATATAATTTAATTATCCAAAATTAATGGAATCAACATTTGATTTGTTTGGCCTTCAAAAGTTTGAGTTTCTTCAAGGATGCAGGAATTGAAAACTACTACTACTACTATCAACAACTCACCACAGCACCAAGCGGCCTGAGGCCAACACAGCTACAAATGCTCCTCCTCCATTGCAATCTATTCAATCCTGCCCACAAAGTTCTCATATGACGTCCTCCCGCCCCAGATGAGGACAACCTGCTTTCTGTTTAGCCCTAGACAGTTGGCCAAAAAGAAGAATCTGTCATCCTTCATCTGCACAACATGCCCTAGCCACTTCAACCTTTCTTTCATTATAGCCCTAGAGAGTGGTATTAAACCACATTTTTTGTATAGCCTATTGTTTGAAATACAGTCAGTCAGCCAGGTACCCAGAACAATCCTTAAGCAATTTCTCTGGAAAACATCTAGCAAATCTTCATCTGCTTTTTGGAGCATCCATGCTTCAGAGCCATATTTGACCAGTTTCATCACTGTAGCTTCTAATATTCTAATATTGGTTTGCAGACTTATCTTCCTATTCTTCCAAACTTTTTTTAACTGTGAAAAAAACACCCTGAGCCTTGGCTATTCTACTTTTAACATGTTCACTGCTCCCAACCTGTTTAATAATTATGCTGCAAAGGTAAGTGAAGCTGCCCACCTGATCGACCTTATCATTACCAAACATCCCCTTTTCATGTCCACTTATTCCTAGCCTTAGTGACTTAGTCTTGAAAAAGACTAAGTCACTATTGGAATTGAAAAAGAAAATCATAAACTAAGCCACTCAATTGTCTTTAGGTATTTCTGTTTGTCTTCAACTGCAAATAATCCTGATAAACTTTTGCTTGGCTTTCACATTTATTTAATAGTTTTTGCTTTAGTCCTTTAGAGATCTCCTTCCCTTCAGTGTCATGAGTCAGTAGTCCCTCAAAATACTTTTATTTGCTAATATGCGTCTATAGTAAATCTCAAGCCATACACTTGCCTAGCTAGACTTCCAAACATTTCACAGTTTGGTTGCTCAAGCACAACAGGTTGACCATTTCTTTCTTTTGTCAGATGTAGAAAGCAGTCTCATCTTCCTCACTATTGTGGTGAATCAAATAAACACAATGATAATAATTATTAATTAATAGATTTAAAAGATTGACATATGTTGTAACTTATCTGCTTATTGAGGTTTATTAGGATGCTGATTAATTGTTATCTTAGGAACTGGTGTATTTTTTGACTGGCCAGTTACTAGGGCTTAGATAGATTTTGATTGGCTGAAAAAGATATAAATTAGCAAACCAAGGGATTAGAGGCTGATTATTTTTTTATGTCTCTATCATGAGACAGAAACATAATGTGCTTTATTTAATTTTTATGTGATTTAACTTTGTTAACGTTATTTGGAAACCCATAAAAACCACCTGAAGCTGACCATGTCAAGAACAAGTGGCAAGACAGCAGTGCCTGAACATGACATAAGAGCAAAAAAATAGGAGAATATATTCTTAAATTATAAAAGAATTTAGGAAAATTATAAGAGAAAATCTTTTTTTTTAATAATATAATATTGTCATGTGTTGCAACTTATCTCCTTATTGAGGTTTGGTTCACCAGCTCAATTTATCTTACTCAGATCAATGATACTCTGTTGTCAAACCCAAGAGTCAAAAGAAATTAAACTCAAATAAAAATAAAGGAAAAACAAAGCATTTATTGAATGCTTAATTAATTTACAATTTATCCCACTTCCCAAATATGATAATGACTAGCATCATAATTGTGTCCCAGCCAGCCCCCTCCCTTAATGCCTGGAGGGTAAATCCCCCAAAAGGCCTAAGTTATATACAAAACTACAGATTCTTTTTTTTATCATGCAATTGGTATTATTTAGCATTACGGACAGGGGTGCCAATTCGCTAAAATCATGGGGGGGGGGGGCAATGATTTTTTAAAATGAAAATGCAAAAAGGTGGTTTTTGTAAATGTAGGGGGCAATTTTTTCAACAAAAATACCAAAGAAATGTATTTTTTAGAATCTGCCCCACTCCTAATTGGCTTCCTTGATTACAAAGCAACTATTGACGAAAAATAAATAGGGCTACCTAATATAAGGCACAAAAAAAGACAGAAAAGTCCAGCATATAGTTGAGATATATCCAGGGGGGGTGAAATTTTTACAGTACTATAATTAAATGAACATACCCTGAGCTGTACTTGATCAAATATACCCTTAAGGTATGTTTTTATTAAGAAAGCCTCATTCCTCAATTTCTACGTTTTATTAAAGAGTGATGTTAACTTTAGTTAAAAAAAGAAGAATAGGCACATTTTTTTTGTTTTCTTGTCTAACCATGTTAAGGATTGGTAAGAACTTGCTACAGCTGCAACATTTTTTCTCCAATTTGTTAATTAATTAATAATTAGTTTTTTGATTATTTTTTTTTATTAGGATTCTTATTATAGAAAGGGATTTTTATTAGGATTTTTGGAACTTGTATGATATACCCCCTGCATCTCAAGTTGTTCATGCATTGGTGCATTGTAAAACTATTGTTTTTTTTTGTTAGTTTCTTTCAACTTAGCATGAGACAAGACAAAGAGAATTGACAGAATAGATTGAAAATATATCATTTGGGCTATATATTGGCGCATTAGCGGGGGTGGGGGTAAAGTATTTGCACAGTGTGAAGTTGGAAAACAATTCTTACTTCATAATATCAGAATAATTGTAGCTAATACATTAGGCATGCAGACCCGCTGTACTTTACCCCCACCCTAATCTGCAAATTTGTAGTCTAAATTTGTTTCTAAGGTATTATATTTTTTATCATACTTAGGTATATTGTATTAGGATTAAACTTAAGCTGGAACTTTCAGAGCTTGATGAGAAGGATATCGGACATTGATTGAGGGTGGGGGTGGGCTGACCAACCCTCCTTGTTTGTTGTAGACCCTCTATCATTGGTATACCTTTCCTCATTCCTATTTATTCTTTATAGATAATGCAAAGATATTGTTCCATTGCAATTTCTGAAATTATTTTCTAAATTATGCAATAGCATAATTATCACAATACATTTTATTCTTTAGTTTTGATTCGCATTTTATTATCAATTCAAAGTGATTTTTGCTGTTTCTTGTTCCTTGCCCTCAGTATCGTAGGAAGGGCGATGCGGGGAGGGGGGGGGGGGGAGGCCGGATGCCAGCCCTAGAGGGGTGATAAAAATTGGTCTAAAAGGACTTATGATTGATTAGGGCCTGCTGTGCGAAAAGTGGGGTAGTAAAGTAGCAATGCTACTTGGCAGTTTTCAAATTTGTTGGCAGATTTTGTCTGAAAATGCCATTTTTATATATAAATTAACTAAAAAAAACATTTTTAAACTGAAAGTAAGGAGTGACATTAAAACTTAAAACAAACAGAAATTATTCCGTACATGAAAGGGGCTGTCCCCTCCTCAACGCCTCGCTCTTTATGCTAAAGTTTGACTCTGTCTTGCAACTTAATTTTTTAAAACAATAAAAAAAAATTTAGCGTAAAGAGCGAGGCGTTGAGGAGGGGACAGCCCCTTTTATATAGAGAATAATTTCTGTTCGTTTTAAGTTTTAATGTCACTCCTTGCTTTCAGTTAAAAAAAACTTCTTTTTTTTTAGTTAATTTCTGAACGTTTTTGAATTAATGCAGCTTTGATTTTGGCTCACCGTACATGAATAATTAAAACGAAATTGGCTTATTAATTTTCCTTTTTTTGGCTAATTGGCTTTCTCGAAATTTTGTTCCGACGTAACTTACGAATTAACTTACATAACGAATTTCTATATTCATGTTTTTATTACGTATATTAGGGAGTTCGCTCCCAAGTCAATACCTTGTTCTCTACGCTAAAGTTCGAATTTTGTTCAAAACACAAACCCCTGAATTATAAAAGCTATCTAATTAGAATAGATATCTTTTTTAGAAGTACTAAAAAAAGATTAGTGTAAAGGGTGAGGTATTGACTTGGGAGCGAACCCTCTCATATACGAAATAATTTCTATTCGTTTTAAGTTCTAAGGTTGCTCCTTAGTTTCAGCTGAAAAAAACTTGTTTTTTTAATTTAATTTCTGATCTAGGGGGCGAACCCTCTCATATACGAAATAATTTCTGTTTGTTTGAAGTTTTAATATTGCTCCTTACTTTCAGCTGAAAAAAACTTTTTTTTTTTTATTTAATTTCTTATCGTTTTTTAAATGATGCTGGGAAATCTGGCACCCCCTTCATGGGAATGTCCCTTCCCCCTATGAAATATCCTCCATGGAAAGATCCTCCCCCGTAACCCCTACTCCATCCCCGACCCACTAGAAAAAAATTCCTCCTAAAAACGCCTGTATACTTCCCAATAACCAGTACTATATGTAAACAATGGGCAAAGTTTATAACTTGCAGCCCTTCCCCCGGGAACTGTGGGGGATTAAGTCATCCTCAAAGACCCCATTAATTAGATTTTTGACTATGCTGAACAAAATGGCTATCTTAAAATTTTGATTGGGTGACTTCGGGAAAAAAATGAGCTTGGGAGGGGGCCAAGTTGCCCTCCAAGTTTTTTTGTCACTCAAAAAGGACACTCGAAATTTTAATTTCCGTTCGAATGAGACCTTTCACGATATTCTAGGACTACTCGATCAATATGATCACCCATGGGAAAATAAAAAAAAAACAAAAAATCACATTTTTGCAGATAGGAGCTTGAAACCTATATAGTAGGGTTCTCTGTTACGCTGAATCTGATGGTTTGATTCTCATTAAAGTTCTATGACTTTTAGGGGTTGTTTCGCCCTTTTTTCGAACATAAGGCAAATTTTCTCAGGCGCGTAACTTTTTAGGGTAAGACTAAACTTGATGAAACTTATATATTTGAAATCAACATAAAAATCTGATTCTTCTGATATATCTATCATAGGAAGTGCGCTAGCGCTGCCTAAGTAAAGAACGATGTGGGCACAATGTGTTTTTGATTTTTTTTTTTTTTTTTTTTTCTCCATAACCGGGCACTTCGTATTGAAGGAGTTGTCGTAGAAAGTTCGAAAAAGGGCTCATTCGATTGGAAATTGGAGTGGCTAGCGCCCTTTTTAATAGTCGAAAGTGATTGGAGGGCAACTAGCCCCCCCCCACGTATCATTCCCCCAAATACATCCAATCAAAATTTTGAGATAGCCATTTTGTTCAGTGTAAATGATTACCAAATATAAAATATCTTTTTGAGGAGGACACTCCCCCACAACCCTATGGGCAAGGGTTTTAAGTTATGCCCTGGGGGCATATAAGGCTTTCATAGAAGGAGTTGTCGTAGAAACTTCAAAAAAGGCTCATTCGATTGGAAATTCAAAGGGCTAGTGCCGTTTTCAATAGTCGAAAGTGATTGGAGGGCAACTAGCCCCCCTCTCACACCCACCTTTTCCCCAAACACATCCAATCAAAATTTTTATGTAGCCATTTTGTTCAAAGCAGTTGAAAGTTTTGGAAATTAGGTCTTTAAGGATGACAACCCCTTCCCCTATAGCCCTCAGGGCAAGGGGTGTAAGTTATGCCCTGAGGGCATATAAGGTTTTTTATTGAAAGCGTAAAAACTTCAAAAGGGCTAGTGCCTTTTTTAATAGTTGAAAGTGATTGGAGAGCGACAAACGCCCCTCTCGCGCTTTTTTTTGAAACGACAACGCTTTCTATAAACACCTTATATGCTCCTAGGGCATAAATTACAAGCCTTACCTTAAGGTCTGTTAGGGTGGTTGTCATCCTCTAAGACCGAATTTCCAGAACTTTCAACTACGTTAAACAAATCTCAAAATTTTGATTGGATGTGTTTGGGGAAATGGTGGGCGTGAGGGCGGCGGTAGTCGCTCTCCAATCACTTTCAATTATTAAAAATGGCCCTATCCATTTCAATTTCCAATCAAATGAGCCCTTTTGAAGTTTCTACGACAAAACTTTCAGTAAAAATCTTATATGCCCCCAGGGCATAACTTACTACACTTGCCCTGAGTGCTGGGGGGTGTCATTCTCAAAGACCTAATTTCCAGGACTTTCTACTGCGTTGAACAAAATGGCTATCTGAAAATTTTGATTGGATATGTGAGGAGGAATGGTGGGAGTGAGATGGGGGTTAGTTACCCTCCAATCACTTTCGACTATTACAAAGGGCACTAGCCCTCTCAATTTCGAGTTGAATGAGCCCCTTTTGAAATTTTACAACAACTCTATATATAAAACCTTATATGCACCCAGGGCAGAACTTACAGTCTTTGCCCTTGGGGCTCTGGGGGGTTTGTCATCCTTAAATACATAATTTCCAGAACTTCCAACTGAGTTGAACAAAATGGTTATCTCTAAACTTTGATTGAATGTTTTTGGGGAAATGGTGGGCGTAAGAGGGGGGTTAATTACTCTCCACTCACTTTCGACTATTAAAAAGGGCAATTTCAATTTCCAATCAAATGAGCCCTTTTTGAAATTTCTATAACAACTTTCTATATAAACTTTATATAAACATATCTATATAAACTTTCTATATAAACAACTTTCTATTATATGCCCCCAGGGCATAACTTACAACCCTTGCACTAAGGGGTCTGAGGGGGCTATCATCCTAAAAGACCTAGTTTCAAGAACTTTCAACTATGTTGAACAGAATGGATATCTCTAAAGTTTGATTGGATGTGTTTGGGAAAATGGTGGGCGTGAGAGGGGCGTTAGTCGCTCTCCAATCACTTTCAACTATTAAAAAAGGCACTAGCCCTTTCAATTTCCAATTGAATGAGCCCTTTTGAAGTTTCTACGCTTTCAATAAAAACCTTATATGCCCCCAGGACATAACTTACAACCCCTGCCCTGAGGGCTGTGGGGGGGGGTTGTCATCTTTAAAGACCTAATTTCCAAAACTTTCAACTACGTTGAATAAAATGGCTATCTAAAATATTGATTGGACGTGTTTGGAGAAAAGATGGGCGTGAGAGGGGGGTTAGTTGCCCTCAAATCACTTTTGACTATTAAAAAGGGCACTAGCCCTTTCAATTCCAATCAAATGAGCCCTTTTTCGAGTTTCTACGACAAATATTTCAATAAAAACCTTTTATGCCCCCAGGGCATAACTTATAACCCTTGCCCTGAAGACTCTGGGTGGAATATCCTGCTCAAAGATATCATTTCCTGAACTTTGAACTGCGTGGAATAAAATGGCTATGTCAAAATCTTTATTGGATGTGTTTGGGGATATGGTGGGCGTGGAAGGGGTGTTAGTTGCTTTCCAATCAATTTCGACTATTAAACAGGGAACTAGCCATTTCAATTTCCAATTGAATGAGTCCTTTTTGAAGTTTCTACGACAACGCGTTATATAAAATCCTTATATGCCCCCTGGGTATAATTTACAACCCTTGCCCTGAGGGCTGTGGGAGGGGGTTGCCATCCTCAAAGACCTAATTTCCAGAACTTAAAACTACGTTGACTAATATGGCTAATATCTGAAAGTTTTGATTAGATGTGTTTAGGGAAAAGGTGGGCGTGAGAGGCAGGTTAGTTGCACTCTAATCACTTTTGACTATTAAAAAGGGCACTAGTCCTTTCAATTTCCAATCGAATGAGCGTTTTTTGAAGTTTCTACGACAACGCTTTCTATAAAAAAAATCGTATATTTCCCCAGGGTATAACTTACAACCCTTGCCCTAACGACTGTGGGGGACTGTCCTCAAGAACATAATTTCTATCTGGAAATCAACTATGCTGAACAAAATGGCTATCTCAAAATTTTGATTGGATGTGTTTCTGGAAATGCTGCGCATGGAAGGGGTGTTAGTCGCCTTCCAATCACTTTTGACTATTAAAAAGGGCACAAGCCACTCCAATTTCCAATTGAATGAGCGCTTTTCGAATTTTCTACGACAACTTCTTCGATACCCGGCTTTAAAGGTTAAAATTAATAAATAATACATCGTGCCAACATCGTTCTTGTATGCCCCCAGGGCATAACTTAAAACCGTTGCCCTGAGGGCTATGGGGGAGTGTCCTCCTCTTTACTTATTCCCCGTTTCTTGTCTCGTTCTCGATTGTCTCAGTTCTTTACGTTCTTTACTGATTTATACAACAATTTTCTATATAAACCTTATATGCCCCCAGGGAATAACTTACAACCCTTGCACTGAGGGCTCTGAGGGGGTTATCACCCTAAAAGACCTAATTTCCAGAACGTTCAACTACGGTGAACAAAATGGATATATAAAAATTTTGATTGGATGTGTTTTCGAAAATGGTGGGCGTGAGAGGGGCGTCAAGCACCATCCAATTATGTGCAATTATTAATAAGGACACTAGCCCTTTGGGTTTCCAATTGAAGGAGCTCTTTTGAAGTTCTACGACATCGTTTTCAATAAAAACTATATATGCCCCCAGGGCATAACTTACAACCCTTGCCCTGAGGGCTGTGGGAGAGGGGTTGTCCTCCTAAAAGACCTAATTTCCAGAACTTTCAACTACGTTGAACAAAATGGATATCTCAAAATATTGATTGGATGTTTTTGGGAAAATGTTGGGCATGAGAGGGGCTATTAAAAAAGGCACTAGCCCTTTCAATTCCAATTGAATGAGCCCTTTTGAAGTTTCTATGACAACGCTTTCAATAAAAACTTTATATGCCCCCAGTACATAACTTACAACCCTTACCCTGAGGGCTGTGGGAGAGGGGTTGTCCTCCTTAAAGATCTAATTTCTAAAACTCAACTACGTTGAATAAAATGGCTATCTAAAAATTTTGATTGGATGTGTTTGGGGAAATTGTTGGCGTGAGAGGGGGGTTAGTTGCCCTCTAATCACTTACGACTATTAAAAAGGGTGCTAGCCCTTTGAATTTCAAATCTAATGAGCCTTTTTTCAAGTTTCTACGACAAATATTTCAATAAAAACCTTATATGCCCCCAGGGCGTAACTTGTAATCCTTGCCCTGAGGGTTTTGGGGTAGTGTCCTCCTCAAAAATATATTATCTATCTGGAAATCAACTACGCTGAACAAAATGGCTATCTCAAAATTTTTATTGGATGTGTTTTGGGGAATGATTGGCGCGGGGGGAGGGCTAGTTGCCCTCCAATCACTTTGAACTATTAAAAAGGGCACTAGCCCTTTGAATTTTCAATCAAATGAGCTTTTTTTAAGTTTCTACAACAACGCCTTCTTTAAAAACTGTTTATGCCCCCGAAGCATAACTTAAAACCCTTGCCCTGAGGGTTGTGGGGGAGTGTCCTCCTCAAAAACATATTTTTTTATCTGGAAATCAACTACGCTGAACAAAATGGCAATCTCAAAATTTTGATTGGATGTGTTTGGGGGAATGCTGGGCGTGGGGGGCCAGTTGCCCTATAATCACTTTTGACTATTAAAAAGGGCACTAGCCCTTTGATTTTCCAATCGAATGAGCCTTTTTTGAAGTTTCTGCGACAACGCCTTCTATCAAAACCTTATATGCCTCCAGGGCATAGCCTAAAACCCTTGCCCTGAGGGTTGTGGGGGAGTGTTCTCCTCAAAAATATATTTTTGAGACCCTAAAAGACCTAATTTCCAGAACGTTCAACTACGTTGAACGCAATGGATATCTCAAAATTTTGATTGGATGTGTTTTGGAAAATGGTGGGCGTAAGAAGGGCAGTAGTTGCTATCCAATGACTTTAAATTATTCAAAATGACACTTGTACTTCCAATTTCTAATTGAATGAGCTCTTTTGAAGTTTTTACGACAACGCTTTCAATAAAAAACTTTATATGCCCCCAGGGCATAACTTACAACCCTTGCACTGAGGGCTCTGAGGGGGTTATCATCCTAAAAGACCTAATTTCCAGAACTTTCAACTACGTTGAACAAAATGGATATCTCAAAATATTTATTGGATGTCTTTGGGAAAATGATGGGCGTGAGAGGGGCTATTAAAAAAGGCACTAGCCCTTTCAATTTCAATTGAATGAGCCCTTTTGAAGTTTCTATGACAACGCTTTCAATAAAAACTTTATTTGCCCCCAGGGCATAACTTACAACCCTTACCCTGAGGGCTGTGGGGGAGGGGTTGTCCTCCTTAAAGATCTAATTTCCAAAACTCTCAACTACGTTGAATAAAATGGCTATCTAAAAATTTTGATTGGATGTGTTTGGGGAAAAGGTGGGCGTGAAAGGGGGGTTAGTCGCCCTCTAATCACTTTTGACTAAAGGGTGCTAGCTCTTTGAATCTCAAATCTAATGAGCCCTTTTTCAAGTTTCTACGACAAATATTTCAATAAAAACCTTATATGCCCCCAGGGCATAACTTATAATCCTTGCCCTGAGGGTTATGGAGTAGTTTCCTCCTCAAAAATATATTTTCTATCTGGAAATCTACTATGCTGAAAATATGGCTATCTCCAAATATTTAGTGGATGTGTTTCAGGAACTGATTGGCGTGGGGGGAGGGCGATTTGCCATCCAATCCTTTTCGACCATTAAAAAGGTCCCTAGCCCATTGAATTTCGAATCGAATGAGCCTGTTTAGAAGTTTCTACCACAATTCCTTCTTTAAAAACCGTATATGCGCCCAGGGCATAACTTAAAACTCTTGCCCTGAGGGCTCTGGGGGAGTGTCCTCCTCAAAAACATATTTTCTATCTGGAAATCAACTACGCTGAACAAAATGGCTGTCACAAAATTTTAATTGAATGTGTTTGGGGGAATGATGGGCGAGAGAGGAGGGCTAGTTGCCCTCCAATCACTTTCGACTATTAAAAAGGGCTCTAGCCCTTTGCATTTCCAATCGAATGAGCCTGTTTTGAGGTTTTTGCAACAACGCCTTCCATAAAAACCTTATATGCCCCCGGGGCATAACTTAAAACCCTTGCCCTGAGGGTTGTGGGGGAGTGTCCTCCTCAAAAACATACTTTTTATCTGGAAATCAACTACGCTGAACAAAATGGCAATCTCAAAATTATGATTGGAAGTGTTTGGGGGAATGATGGGTGTGGGGGCCAGTTGCCCTCTAATCACTTTCGACTATTAAAAAGGGCACTAGCCCTTTGAATTTCCAATCGAATGAGCCTGTTTTGAAGTTTCTGCGACAAAACCTTCTATAAAAAACCTTATATGCCTCCAGGGCATAACTTAAAACCCTTGCCCTGAGGGTTGTGGGGGAGTGTCCTCCTCAAAAATATATTTTCTATCTGGGAATCAATTACGTTGAACAAAATTACGTTGAACCAATTTCAATTACGTTGAAATTACGTCTCAACTACGTTGAATAAAATGGCTATCTAAAAATTTTGATTGGATGTGTTTGGGGAAAAGGTGGGTATGAGAGGGGGGTTAGTTGCCCTCAAATCACATTCGAATATTATATAGGATACTAACCCTTTGAATTTCAAATCAAATGAGCGCTTTTTTCAAGTTTCTACAAAAAAAATTCAAAGGGCTGCCCTGAGGGCTGTGGGGGGATGGGTTGTCATCCTTAGAGACCTAATTTCCAAAATTTTCAACTGCGTTGAACAAAATGGCTAAATACAAATTTTTATTGGATGTGTTTGGGGAAAAGGTGGGTGTGAGAGGGGGGTTAGTTGCCCTCAAATCACTTTTGACTATTAAAAATGGCACTAGCACTTTGAATTTCAAATCGAATGAGCCTTTTTTGAAGTTTCTGCGACAACGCCTTCTATAAAAAAACCTTATATGCCTCCAGGGCATAGCTTAAAACCCTTGCCCTGAGGGCAAAAATAAAATGGCTATCTAAAAATTTTGATTGGATGTGTTTGGGGAAAAGGTGGGCGTGAGAGGGGGGTTAGTTGCCCTCAAATCACTTTTGACTATTAAAAAGGGTGCTAGCTCTTTGAATTTCAAATCTAATGAGCCCTTTTTCAAGTTTCTACAAAAAAAATTCAAAGGGCTGCCCTGAGGGCTGTGGGGGGATGGGTTGTCATCCTTAGAGACCTAATTTCCAAAATTTTCAACTACGTTGAACAAAATGGCTATCTCATACAAATTTTGATTGGATGTGTTTGGGGAAAAGGTGGGAGTGAGAGGGGGCTAGTTGCCCTCCAATCACTTTCGACTATTGAAAAGGGCACTAGCCCTTTGAATTTCCAATCGAATGAGCCTGTTTTGAAGTTTCTGCGACAACGCCTTCTATAAAAACCTTATATGCCTCCAGGGCATAGCTTAAAACCCTTGCCCTGAGGGCAAAAATAAAATGGCTATCTAAAAATTTTGATTGGATGTGTTTGGGGAAAAGGTGGGCGTGAGAGGGGGGTTAGTTGCCCTCAAATCACTTTTGACTATTATAAAGGGTGCTAGCTCTTTGAATTTCAAATCTAATGAGCCCTTTTTCAAGTTTCTACAACAAAGATTTCAACAAAAACCTTATATGCCCCCAGGGCATAATTTTTAATCGTTGCCCTGAGGGTTGTGGGGTAGTGTCCTCCTCAAAAATATATTTTCTATGTGGAGAACAACTACGCTGAACAAAATGGCTATCTCAAAATTTTTATTGGATGTGTTTGGGAAAATGATGGGCGTGGGGAAAGGGGGCTAGTTGCCCTCCAATCACTTTCGACTATTAAAAAGGGCACTAGCCCTTTGAATTTCCAATCGAATGAGCCCCTTTTGAAGTTTTTACGATGACCCCTTCCATATGAAGTGCCCTGCTCTAAAGCAAAAAAAATAATAAATAATTGTGCCAACATTGTTCTTATATGCCCTCAGGACATAACTTAAAACTCTTGTCCCGAGGGTTTTGGGGGAGTGTCCTCCTCAAAAATATACTTTCTATCTGGAAATACACTGAACACACTGAACTACACTGAACAAAATGGCTATCTCAAAATTCTGATTGGATGTGTTTGGGGGAATGAGGAGCAAGGGTGGCGCCTAGTTGCCCTCCAATTACTTTCGACTATTAAAAAGAGCACTAGCCACTCCCATTTCCAACCAAATTAGTCCTTTCTGAAGGTTCTACGACAGCTCCTTCAATACAAAGTGCCCGGGTATAGAGAAAAAAAAACACATTATGTCCACATCGTTCTTTACTTAGGCAGCGTTAGCGCGCTGCTTATGAAACAGTGTAGCAAAAAAGATAGATTTTGATGAGGCTATTTCTAAGTTTGCAGAAAACAAGTTTAGAAAGAAGAGGTTCTGAATGAAAACTTCGTTTTTAAATACAGTACATTTTGTTAAATTCGTGCAAATAAAAAAAAAATATATATATATCATTCAATCACCTGGGTGTTTGAAGTCAAAGTACAAAAAAAAAACATGAATAGACTTATAGTAAAATACGAAAACTAGAGCTATTCTTGTATTTCCTCTTAAAACGTTTTTAATAAAAGCCCCTGTCCATTTTAGCCTTACTTAATGTAAGCCATGAATTAAAATGGTGTTGTTTGATATTGTAAAAATAATGTTAATATGTATAAAAATGTTATATTTTGCTTAAATTGATGTAAGTTATTTACATTAAAACTTTTACATACCAATGTTATACAGCACACAATTTACTTTTCCTTTCCCTCTTTAATTTAAGCACTTCAAATAGCTTTTTTGATTGTATGTTTCCGCCATAAACAAATATGACTCAACAATGTTTAAGTGTATGTTGGGGGGGGGGGCTGGTTGAAATTCCGTCCCGGGTGCCACAAGACCTTGCTACGCCGCTGCTTGCCCTTTTCTTTAGCAGTTAAGAGTCATTTATTATCTCCAGTAGCTTAGCACATAGTACAGCCAAGCTGTCCTATCCAAGTGATTGTGTACGCTGATTTGGAATCCTTTATCCAAAGGGCAAATTTTTCGAATCCTAGTATATCCAATTGCTTAGTATGGGATGGTGTTGACCCATAATAATAGGCATCTTAACCAGGTAATGGGTACCTGGAGACGCCTGGGGGAGGTATGCTGTAAGGTGGGTCTTGAGTGTCATTGCGTTTTGTTCTTTTGAGTCTGTTGTTATATTTTTTACAATTATGCATGCATCATAGCTACTGAAAACGATACAACCACTCCTGGGGGGGGGAGAGGGGAATGACATAGTTTACACTGTTGAAATAGAATTTCAAAAATTACAAAATGGTTATAACCATTGGATAATTTATTTGACATTTTGCACCCCTAGTTTTTTGTTTTTTTTTTCATTGCATTCAAACGAGTAGAAAAGTGATAGTTAGACAATGCTTTTAAATATCAGTTGTGACTTTCCAAACAAGCTGTTAGTTTCTAATAAAGCATGCATACCACTGTTGCCTTTATGGGGGTAGGGGGTAAAAAGGGGTAGTAGTCCAACTTTGTCCTTTTCTGTTTGTTTTAAGTTTGTTTCATTTGTGCCCATCTTAGGGTTTAAAATCACTCCCTGCTCTTCTTTGAAAAACTATTGTTGGTTTTTCAGTCTACTTGTTATACATCTGCTTGAAATATTTTTTTCTTCTTCTTCTGTGTTAGTCACTTGATTGTTTATTTTTGTCTTAGTGTTTTGGTTTTCAAGTAAACTATGTAGCACTTGTTAATAATTTCTAGGTGAATGAACTAAACCTGGACAACTGTAAAAGTACAATGATTGTTGGACTCACTGATGAATTTGTCAATCTTGTCAATCTGAGTCTCATTAATGTTGGGTTAACAACATTGAAAGGATTTCCAAAACTGCCAAATTTGAAGAAAGTAAGTCTTTTTTGTTTGAATCACTAAACTCAAGTCTTTACACAACCAAACCTTTAAAGAGATAGAAATACTCTTTCTATGGGGGGGGGGGCTTGTACTTGAAAAGGGAAGCATGTTCTATGCCCAAATGTTATGATATTCCTTGGATACTCTCTCTTCTACAAATATTACATTTAGTAGTAATCTTGGGAAAGCGTTGAGTATCATTATGTTTACCATGCAGTAAACTTTTGATTGTCCACAGATGAATTATCTGATTTGTAGATTATCCATGGAAAATTATGTACATTCACAGTAACAATACTGTGTATCATGTAGTCTATTTTGATTACAATAACCTAATAATGCAATGTCTAAGAAAACAAAAATTTTGGTGTTAGTAATGAAAGTAATGTAATGATTTCATTTGAATAACGTTTGTTAAAAGCATTTTTATGTTGATCATCTTAATTTGGATTACCGACGGAATTTGCTCATCTGCAGTTACCATGCCATTAAATTCTGCTGGTGCTTGAGAGTCTATTGTATATTATTTTCTAATAAAGGATTTACTTCTGTAATTTTTTTATGTTGTAAATTATTTCTTATTGTTTGCCTAACTTTTTTTCCCTTATTTAATCTGAATTTTCAGTGGCAAACAGAAACTCCTTTACCTGGCAAGTATTTGAGTTGGAGATTTCAATCAAGTCTTATTTTACCCAAGTTCTGTATCAACTAATACTGAAACCTCTGTTCTCCTCTGTATTGTACTCAAGATGTAACTGAGGAAGAAATCATGATTTTTCATCTCCCATTCAAACAGTGAAAAGTGTAAACCCTATATTTTGACTACCTGGTCTTTTTTCATTGCTTATTTTGTTGCAAAAAAAGAAAAGATAAAATTTTAAAGGGAGTGGAATTGAAAGTTCAGATAATTTTCACACTTAACAGATAATACAGCCTGAAAAATTAAATAAAAGCCATTCCCAATAAAAAAAAATCTCAAAATTCAAAGACTATCAAGCATGAAGGTATCAATCTTGTAGGCGTTTTTATTTTGGATATTAAGTTATTTGCTTTGTGCATAGAATTTCTGGAAAAAAAATCCATGCCAATTCCACCCCTGTAAATAAAAGAAAACATTTTATGTATCTTCACTAAAAAAAAATCAAAAATTCCTTGTCTCATCCTCCCTCCCCCCTATATTTTCGTGAATTTTTGCTACTGTTGCTAATATATTATATTTTTTGGAGTGTGTCTTTGGGGCCGTATCTAGGTAAATGAATCAAAATGCAATGTATAATGGGTGGTTGATGTAATGCCTAAACTCCTTAATTTTCAAGTTAAATTGCCTAAATCATCCTTTAAGGAGAGGGGGCAAAGAGTAAAAAAACATATTTGTGTCAACAAAAATAAAATTACTAACCCACAAGCTGTAGCTTACTGCTCCTGATTTCTTTTAGGACAAGCTAGTTTTCTGCTTATCGTTTTTTTTTTACCTTTGGAGTAACTCTTTAGTAGTCTGGTAACCAAAACGGAAGATCAGGAGTTCAATGAAGAACAGTTTTTTTTTACTCGAATTTATACGTTTTAAGTACTTTGTGCTTTTTTTTGCATGAAAGTAACCCTGATAGTGTTGATGTCTTAGTTTTTACAAGTTTGTTGTTTTCTAGCCTATTAATGTTCCTTGATATTTAAAAACTATTTATTGTTAGCTGTAGCTACTTACTTTTTTCCTTTATTATATGATTTTTATTTTTATTTTTCTAATCGAATTTGATATGTTCCAGTTGGAATTGAGTGACAATCGTATTTCTGGACAACTAAATCTACTTTCTGGTTCTCCTGATTTGACACACTTGAATCTGAGTGCCAATAAAATTAAAGACATGGCTACACTTGAACCACTGGTAAGTTTTTATGTAGACATTTTATGCAGGCATATTATATTGATTTTGTTTTACATAAACTGTAAGCATAACATTATGTAAAAAATGGCATTTGCATAATTTGCAGAATAACAAGGGCCATATGTGAGGGCCCGAGCAAGCAGATGGAGTCTTAGAAAATATGAAAAACTAAAATAGCAATTTGCACAATAAGTCATTTATATTTCATTGTCGTATTTTCATTTATCCTGATTTTTTTTATTATTGATAAATTGTCAGAGGGTAGTGCCCGGTAAAAAGAGCCTTGACTAGAGCCAGGGAAGTGAGCAGGATGTGTTTTGGAGTGGGGAAAGCAATCGTACAAAAAAAAAAAATAATTTGATGCTTTGAAAAAGGTGCACCCAGAAATCTGAAAAAAAATTGTAGGGAGGCGAGGCATTAATATTTTCTGGGTCCTCTTTTTTTCAGAAATGTGGCATTCCAAGAAACAAAGTAAAAAATTGGAAAATTTAAATTTTTCAGGAGAATTAGAGTTTTTTGAAAGTTTGAAGCCAGAGAGACAGTACAAAATTTTGCAACTTTGTTGCCAATAATAGCTTGTAGGCTACAGAATCAGAATGTAGGCTTTCTTGTAGGCTAGTGTCAATAACCCATGTGTGTTTTGACTCTTTTGAGTATTGCTGTATATAAACTTTAAGGCTAATTGTTCATTTGTTGTAAAGTGGTGGAGGATATTTAAGATCTATATTGTAGTTTTTTCATTGATCAACAAGGGAAAAAGGGTGCTCACCGAATACTTTCTACATGAAGTAAAAAGAAGTTTTATTAGAAAATCCTTTTTAAAGGGATTTGAGCTTTGCTATGATGAGGTGTCTGAAAAAGGATAACTGGTAGCTCAGTGGTAAACTTGGTGCAGGAGGCTTTGTAGTGCTGGCAATAGACGGGAATGATGGTAGATTCATTATTTCTTATATTAATTATTTTTCTAAGAAAGTGAGTGGAGAGGGAGCGTTCCCGCTCTTTTATACAACCTTATTAAAAACATTAGCTGTGTCCCAGAGATAGTATTTGATTTCTAAATTTTGATGATGTCTTAAGACTAATCTTTGGGATGTATTTTGTCTACCTATCTACTTTTTTTATTCTTGCATTAATACGGCATATGCGTTTTCACAGGTCTATTACCTTACTTGTGGATTTATATTGTGTTTAAATTTTCAGAGAGAATTCGTTCATTTGAAAAGTTTGGATTTATTCAATAATGAAGTTACTAATACTGAAGGATACAAAGAAAAAGTTTTTGAACTTTTGCCAAATTTGAAATTTCTTGATGGGTAAGTTCTTCACATACACATATCTAATACCTAAATTTAATAAGTCAGAAATAACCTTAAGTAGCATTTCATGCATATGAAACACAAATGCTCATGTATGATGGGATTTTCTGATAGGACATTAGTCTGTAGGATGCTACCTAACTACTGTTTATCTTACTTTGTTAATGGTAAGTATGCGAACTTGTTTATTATTCTTGAAAATGTGTTTTCGTAGTTACGAAGGTCAAGGGAAATGGATATCTAACCGAAATGAGATTAGGATTCCAAACGTACTGAAAGTACCAACAAATTTCGATCATAGTTTTGAAGTTTCTAGTTTAAATTTCATTCATAGAGTTTGAAGTTTCTTTTCAGCTTACTTTAAGCTGTGAGATGATGCTAAGATGTATCAGGAACAAAAATATCGAGTATTGGGTTAGAGGGGATCCTATAATTTACATTATCTTTATGATCCCACAAGTTCGATGTTCTGATCGAGGTCTTTCAACTTGTCCTAGAACAATTAATTGAAACAAACCCTTTTTTAGACATGTAATTTGACGGTATTGGTCTCAGACAAAAAAAAAGTAGAAAGAAAGCATCTTTTCTGATATTTTTTTTCTTTAATTGTCTTCTTTACTCGTCCAATATTGTTTAGTATCCTTTTGGCCAGAGACCATTGAGGGTAATCATTCAAAAAAAAATTTTTAGTTTGTACGTTTATTATTTTATACTTTGGTTGAGCCCTTTAGCGTGTTGAACTTTTTCGGCTTTTTATGAGCTGAATATACTTTTACCCAAACGCTGCTATACTTCTTGCAATGTAACTGTAGTAAGACTTGAAACTTAAGTTGGTGTACTAGAGAAAAATTAAAACTGTCTTCTAGTCATTCTCCTTGTTCATAATGCTAGTTTGTTGCAATGATAGAGAAATTTAATGTGATTCAACTTTCTGCTTTCTGCAATTAAAACAAGTTTTACTTAATTTCTGGCTCTATCCAGTTTTATGTTCTTTACTCATGTCCAGTTTTCATCTATAAACCACGAGTGTTGCCCAAGTTTTCTTCAGGACTCTTCAACATGTTTGATACGCCACGAGAGTAAAAATAATTCCATTATGTGCTACTATCCTTCAGCTAGACCCTAAAGCAAGGCTGTATTCAGTGGGTGTTTAACCGGGTTAGATTCCCCCCCCCCCGTAATTTTTGTCCAACTCGTAAAAAAAACAGCAACAAAGGTTCATAAAAATAAATTTGTGATGTGTTTTGTAAAGTTTCTTTGTAATCTCCCCCTCCCGAACAAAATTCATGGATACACCTGGAAATCCTGGAACAAATTTGAGGTGAAAACCGATGAAAACAATTCATACGCTATTGTTTTTGTTGCATTGAGTTGGGTTTTTCTGTTCCCGTTGTTTCCATAGAGTCAATAGTTTAACCTTCCGTTTAGTTTGCATTCATAGCTGTTTTTTAATCTATTTTTCTTCTAGCTCTTTCTCTTTGCTTTATTCTGTATGCAAAAAGATTTTCTTATTTAGTGTATAAGCAATAATGTTTTGTTATTCTGGTATGTGTTTGGCGAATTTTTGTGGACATCCATGTGTATCTTTTGGTTGAAATTCAGTTGTTGTTGTTGTTGTTGTTTGTTTTTTTTTTGTTTTTTTGTCATACTGTTTTATATTCCCGAGAAAGGGCATATTCTACTTTAAAGTTAGTGATTTGGTATTAGCGAGAGTTTGCTGGCTCCAATGATCGCCTTTAAAATTCTGGAGATCAAGGACAGGACTTAGGTTCCAGAAAAAAAAATGACAGACTTCAACATAAGAATGTTCAGAAATATTCTGCGAAAAATTGCATTTGAAAATGAAACCAAAGCTCAGAACCGGAAAAAAAACCTCCGAAATCGAATTTCTTTGGACTGTGTCATAGCGAATATGGTTCCCGAGTTTATTAACATTTTTAATTGCTCTAGGTACGATAAAGACGAGAATGAAATGGTGGAAAGTGACGAGGATGGATTCAATGGCAATGAAGAGGAAGATGATGAAGATGATGGTAATTGCTTTGATGATAATTTGCTTTTACTTTTATTCTTGTCATTTGTCGAAACTATTTGTAACGCAATGATACTCTCTAGCTCAAGAGAAATTGCTGGGTTTTTTTATTATTTAAAATATATTAAAATTATATAATGTATAAACATATAAAATATATAATAGAATAAATTTCATTCTTACCAACCAAGAAAGCTGGGTCTTCAAACTCGACAAAGAATCCTGGCTAAAGAAAAGGGACAGGGTCTTATTATTTTATAGTTTTTTCTTCTTTTATCTGAACTAGTGTTACCAGAACTCAGTTTCTTTAATGAATTAAAGATCATTAATTAAAATTAAATTATATGTAATTGGCACCATGCATTTCCTTCAGTACTGGCCAAGTCATACTAAAATCAAATTTGACGAGTTTAAAACTTTATATGCATTAGCCAAGCCCCTTCCCCCTAGTAAAAAATATCTGGGTTCGGCCCTATGTCAGGTTTTTGGGTTTTCAACCTAGGACTGAATATTATAAGATCCATCTGAGTTTGAACGTTCTGTCGTTGTAATCTGAACTTTTTTGTGTAAACCTTAATTTTTAAGAAAATTGCGGATTTTCGAAAATAGAGTTTGATGAAATCGTGCTAAAACAGCGATTCGGGGAAGTTATGGTGAAATAACAGTTTTGCGCTTCCTTTTTAAGGACTCAATTTTTTTGCGGACTGGCTGAACACATCTATTAAGGAGCGTGTCTCTTACCCCTGACACCTGGTGTTTCCCTAATAATGACAAACAGAGATTGATATACATCAAATTTTAAAGAAGAGTATTAAAAGTAAGCTACGGCTGCAGTTCTAACTACCACCACTTGAGTATTTGTAGACCTGACCAAAAGAGGAGATTTCTTGAATCCAATGAACCTGGCTCTCAAATGAGAATGTCGTTTTACTATGAATAACTAGGCAAAGTTCAATGGATTTTAACCACTCTCTCCCCCTTATGGCGGATTTGCTGAAATTCAAGCAAGGACAGTCGCGGGAGAGCCAGCAATAAATATATTTAATGGATGGATTTATGAGGACATTAGGCTACACCGGGGTTGGTCGGCCAAGCAGTGCCGCTGTGGAAATACGAAAGACGTTATGCGACTTATCAGTAAAAAAGAGCTATATATCGATTCTACTTAAATCAGTTACGCCCAATCGATTGATTTAATCAGTATGCATGTATGCCCTTTCGTTCTCGAGATATTCTCAATGTTATAATCCACTCAATACGTCATAACCATATTTCGACCCGTTTTGCTGACCAAAAACCGTTAAGCGCATGACTATTCCACAGCCACGAAGATTATCACAGAAGACCCACCATGCTATGGCCATAAAGTCACGATTAGAGCTCGAGAGAGATATGAAGGCATGTTTTCCAAAACAGTCTTACTTCTCCTGGACATTTTGGAAAACTTCACGACGCCTTCCGTATTTCCACAGCCAAGTGGAAATTTGACTGGGAAGCTCCCGGGCTATCCACTAGAATGCAAAACAATCAACACTCAATTTTTTTTTCCAACCGGTTGGTTGTTTTTTCAACCAGTCAACAGTTTAATTTTGAGCTTTTATTTTTGGGACCACTTAAAGAAAGCGCGGAAATTGCAAAATTCACCTGTTTGAAAGAAAAATAAAATGCTTAAGAAAAATCGTTAAAATCTTGAGATTTTTTGGAGGGGTGGGGTCTGAGCTTAAAGGACCTACTTCTTCCGTGCATTAGTTCGTGTTTAGGGAAGGGAGATAACGTTCTTAGCAGTATTAGAATGTGGTTTTAGACCGCTCAATATACATTAATGTCTAAACTCAGATCTAATGGAAACCAATTTTGGGCTTCTATGCTGTCCGATAATGTCTTTGTTTTCTTTACAATAAATTTATTTATAGTGTTTGTCTGATAAGATCTTAAAGTTTTGTTACCGTATGCGACAGGTTGAAGCTTTTAGTTTTAACCACACAAAAATAATTGAGACTGAACTAGACTCTCGAATGTAGAGCAAATCTGATTGTTTGTAATAATTCTTTTGTTTCTTTTCTTTTAATAAGCAAGATAAAAAAAAAGTAAATTCAGTTGAGTGTGGGTTTCATACAGGAAGGTAGTCCGTCATGGTCTTTGACAATGTTGCCATTGATAGCATTGGAGCTGAACTTAAAACAGTTCGAGGTATAGTAGAAGGAACTTGCCACACAAATGACGTAAAAGCGAACTTACTTCAGAACTTAGAAGACGGGATTTCGATCACAACTGAGTCAAAAGGGTTCATTTTTTTAATTTGGGGTAATGCAATATATTCCAAGACCACTTGGCCAAATATCTTTAAATCAGGATCTCTAGAGTCAGTTGGGGATTCGACAGTCGACTATTTGTTAATTAGGGAGATTAAACAAATTCGTTAAATAGGGAGATTAACCTAATTAAACAAATTGGGAGATTTTAGAGAGTTGTGGTATGGAAGAAGTATTCAAATGAAGGTAAATGGGTACATTTTTCGTTATTCATATTATTGACTTACAAATAAAGTAAATATACCACTCGATGCCTTTTTTTATGCTCTTTCCAAATATAATAATCATTTTTGTTGGAAATGAATTTTACCCCCAATCCTATATATACAAATTCCGGGTATATATGTGCACATTAGGGGGGGGGATTTTATTTCTGATGTAAATGAGAGGTAATTTTAAACTTTAAACCCCCCCCCCCCTAAGGTGCAAATATATACCCTGAATTGGTATATATAGGGTTGGGGGTAAAATTAATTTCTAGCAAAAATGATTATTATATTTGGAAAGAGCATAAAAAAGGCACCGAGTGGTGTGTTTACATTATTCATAAGTCAATAATATAAACAACGAAAAGTTTACCGGTAAATGTTTTGACTTGAAAGATGGTAGCATTTAAAAAGAAGGTTGAAAATATGCTGAGGGATCAAAAAGCTTATGCATGAGAAGTAAAGAAGGAACCAGCAGATTTTTTGGAAATATATTGTGGGACCATTGAGATTTTTGTTGAATCCATTGATTTTAGATTTACAAAGGATTCTCGTGTGGGCTACTGAAATGTTTCAAGAAACTTCGAGGCTCATATTCATGTCCAATGTGTGGGTGCATAATTTAAAGCTCGTTCTATTTGATGTGTGGGTGTGAAAATGAAGGATTTAAGAGGCAATATCTTTTAGTTTGTAAAATATGATGAAGAGTGGCTACTTGACTGGGAGGCAATGTTATAATATTTTTTGATGGCTGTGAAGATTTCTCGGGATAAGTTGAACTCGCTACTTTTTGTTAAACACGAAAAAATGAGGATAATTACAAGAAACGTGGTTAATACGATGGAACAGACCATAGTTCTTAAGCCAAAAAAAGAAAAAAAAATCCTATAATGAAGGTGTAATAAAACCATGTGAATTTAGGAATGAACAGCAATTGATTTAAAAAAAAATCCGAATAAAAAAGATTTTCAAAGAAAAGTAAAACGCGATATTAAAACTTAATACCATTGAGAATAGTCATATAATAGGTCAAACTTAGAAAAAGGTGAAATGACAATAGAAAAAAAAGTAAAACCTAAAATGAACCAAAACTCTAATAATCACAAAAAACTTTTAAATAATGGATTTATGATAGCTGAAAAATCAAAGCTGAAATAAACATAAATTAAACTGAATCGTCAAGTCAACAATACCACTTTCTCAGAGTCATTGCTTCCACTGGATCTGGGCAAGGTGAAGTGTAAGAGCTATGTTTTTTAAAGTTTTTTTTTTTTTACAGAGGAATATAGTTCTGATGAGGTTGGCTTGAGTGCCATCTATGATTCCAATTTGGAAGAAGAGGATGATGAAGAATATGAGGCAAATGGTGAGGGAGAAGAAGACGAGGACATTGAAGAGGAGGAGGAAGAAGAAGTTGATGAGAGTAAATCAGGTATACTTTACGTAATATATTCTGTAAACTTACTCCATACTTATCTAGACGCAGTTGAAGTCTTAAAGGAAAGTGAACTGGCGTTTTCAATCTTTCTTTTTTTTTCTCGTATTTGTCAAATCACGTCCTATTGCTAAGCAGTATTCTAGATCCAATCAAAAATAATTTTCATCTATCAGGTTCCTGGAGCCTCAAAATACGTTACATACAATAGCACCAGCGTGAAAATAATGTAATATGACCCAATCGCTTCCTGGAAATTTCTAGCCATTACAAACCAAAAGCAAGCGCCAAGAATTGTATTTTCTGCCGTAAGTAAGAATAATTCATTTTAAAAAAAGCAATTATTAGCGCTCCTATAATGTAGTCTTTGGTCAAGGTCCAAATCAATATAAAATATTCTATATTAGAATATTTTATATATTATATAGAACATATACAATATTATATAGAACAAAAAAAATGTGGAATAATAGAGGGAGAAGATGGAAGTCATTCAGTATTAGACTAAATGGTGGGTGCCGAAACAAATACACAACAATCAATGTAAACAAATTTTTCGAACAGATCCAAAAATTCAAACGAACGTTCAATTACCGTAAGGCTATGGCAAATATTTTTTGGGACCAGAAAGGTCTATTGCTTGTTGATTCTATGCAATAGAGAACAAAAATCAATCCAGATTAGAATTGTAAAACGTTGCGATTTCTAAAAATTCAAAATGGAAGTTAAGTCATGTTGACCTGCGGAATTGTTTTGATCCGTGACGATGCCCCTCCTCACAGTGCTCGCCTAACCCAACGACTCTGAGACATTTTCGAACATCTGCCATATACTAGGGACTTAGTACCTACTGACTTCTATCTTTTCCCTCAATTCAAGAAGTGACTTGGAGGGCAGCGCTTCCAAACTAACGAGAAGTTCAAAGAAACTGTCGCAAATCAGTTCAAATCATTGGCGTTGAAATTTCATTAATAGGGTTTCACAAAGCTTATTCACAGATAGACAAATGCTTCGATCGCCAAGGTGATTATGTGGAAAAGTAACATTGATTGGGGTTTGATTTTTTTTTTTTTTTTTTTTTTTTTTTTTTTTTAAACCCGGTCTCTTCTGTATAGCCAGTCAGAGATTGAAAGAAATGTTAAGTATATCATATTGATTCGAGTTTAGAAAATATTAATAATCATCCTGACTCTTAATATGCCCAAAAATTATGATTTTCTTTTATTGTTACCAGCAATAATTGGTCACTGCTGTTTAGTTAACCACTAGTCGCTTGTGTTTGTCCGCTACTTCTCCGCCTAATCCTTTCTAGGTTATTCATAACCGTTACTTTCTTTTTAAAGTGTTCATTAATTTCTATTTTTGTTCAGGGGCAAGGGATGGGGGTAATTGCCTCCTAGCTGTTGAAAAATGCTTTTTTTTTTTTTTTTTTTTTTTTTTTTTTTTTTTTTTTAATGATTCCCTTTGATAGATCAAAAATAAGTCATGAATAGTCTACACTCTGACATATCGGAAACAAAGTCTAAACCAAGTTTTTAGGTCGCAAATTATTTTCTTAGTGATTTGGCACAAAGACGTCATATTACTAAAACCTTAGTATTATTTAAAATATGACCTTTCATTTAATATGATTGAATTATGACCTGATATGACCTTTAATATTATTAAAAATATGGCCTTTAATTTAATATGTCTAAATTGGCTTCTTCAATACCTCGCCGAAAGTTGAAGTTTGTAAACAAAGGAACGTTTACGAAAAATACAAATTCTTGATTTTCGGAACGATTTGAGACCCAATTTTTCTTTTAAAAAGATTCGGGCAATAGTAAGAAACACTGTCTATATTACGTCGCTTACTATTATGTTATGTACCATAACTATTGCTCTGTAATGTCATATAATACGGCGCTTCTGAAAAGAAGTCTACTATAAAAGATACAGCCTACTAATGCAGATCATAACTGTTACTGTATTACCGACTGGTGTTAGTTTTTAAACTGAAATCAGTTTTATCAGACAGATACTTTACTGATCGCATAGACTGATGTTTTATTTTGTTCTTTTCAGAACCGAAAGGTAAAAAGAGGAAACTTGATGATTCCGGAGCAGCAAGTGAAGAATAATAAAATGGAAATTCCCTTGCCTGTTCGCGGTACAAATGAAATATTTTCCTTATGTATGGTTTATTTTTTAATGATGTGAGCATGTGATAAAGAGTGCTATGCTTTATAGTCTTCTTTTGAGTGGAGGCTTTCAAAAGGATACTGATTCCCAAGTCCATTGTTACAGAAAAATGCTATGCAATCTATTTTTCTTTTAGGCTTTTGGCTTTTATTTTTTGTTTCATGAAAATTAAAAAAAAACGTTCTTTCTGTTTCTTTTCAAAACAGGTCTATACTGGATGATTCCTTATTATCTTGAATTAGGGAAAAAACAGACAATGGCGGTCGAAATCTGTCCTCCCGAAGTTGGATAACTACATTTAGACCTGCTCTTATTTGGTAGATTTTTTTTCGTTCAGCCTCTTTTTTAGATTAAATTAAATCTTAAAGAATTTTTACGTTTTAAAATTCAGTGTACTATGGGCTTTTGAGACTATTGTGACAAAAACAGATCTTGCTCACTATAGTAAAAAATTTCAAAAGGTCAGCATTCTTGTTGCTTCTTTGGAAAATTTAATGATCATAAAGGGAGGGGTGCTTTCTACCTATAAAAGGGACAGACATTCTAACAAATTCGAACCCAAATATAATAGAATAGATGTAACTTATTAAAAAAAAGGATGGTGGACTTTGAATAGTGTTAATTTGTAGCAGGTGGTAACTTTTCGACTTGAAATATCAGAGATTGTCTGGCCATAAGATGGAGATGGAGGATTTTACCTTTTACTTGATTGATAAGAATTCTGAAAACTGTTTGTTAACCCCCTAGGCGCATTTACTCAAAATTTTAGGGGTGGGAGTATGCATTGAAGAACTTTTTGGGAGGTGGGGGAGGTCTAGATTTCTAATAAGTTCATTTTATACTGGTGTGTTTTGATATGTCTGAGGGGAGTGTTCATATTAATCTTTGAGACCACCTCCCCCCCCTTCCCCCCCCCTCTACTTTATAGTGAAGCTGAAATAATGGTATGAAAATAAATCAAAATATGTCAGGATTTTGTTGATTGACTTTATTGAGGTAGTCCAAGTCATCCGTAGACTAGGTTTATTTTTGGGTATTGTCGCTGAATACATGTTTTTTGTTTATTGTGTTAATGATTTTTTTCCTTTTTTGTCTAGAAAGATATTCTAATTTCCGACTAATATCTAGAATTCTTGGAATTTTGTTCTGCTTCACGTCTGTGTTAACTTATTGGAAAAATATATTAGTGGGTATGTTGATTCATTTTGTTTCACCACTCTTTGTTTAAATGTTTTGTATATTTCTATAAGCAAAACCTTTATTATAGTTTTTTCTGTACGTCTTATCAAGTTTCTTTTATTTTTCATTCAGTTCGCTTAAAATACTTCTGGTTTATTAAAGAAATAAAAGAAAAGTTGAAAAAAAAAGAAAATGGTGCTAATTTTTTTAAGATATTGAAACAGAAAAAAGCTTCCAGCATTGAAACCAACCTCGGTGTCGACTGTACGCAAGAAGACAACTTTATCGCTACAAGAACTAAAATATCACGAAAGGTACATAATTATAAGTCTGACCTTCACTTTAACGAACGTGTCGACTCGACAGAAACGGTGTTCTTTTTATTCTTGGGTTTTTAGATTCCTATGTTGGCATAGTTTTTGCCACTGGCGAGAAATTTCAAGTATACAGTCGACAGGGTTACCAGTTTTTTTGCCGTTCCCATGTCTTGAAAAAAATTAGCCCCATTTCTTTCTTTCTTCCAGTTCTATCGTGTGTATAATGGAGAGGCAATGCCATCTTCTTAGCTGTTAAAATAACGTGTTTTTTCTTCAATATATAAGATTATGGATTGCTTTCCATACCCCCTCTCCATCCCATCCCTGCCTCCTACGAAATGAATTGCTGCATTAAATCATTGGCCTCAATACAGTGGGTATAGTAGGGGTATTTAAATTATCGAAAGCTGTAACCACTTGATATTGCATCGTTGGTATTGGAAGAGCCGTCAGAAACTCAGTTGACCTTATATCTTAAAAAGAGCCATACCTCGTTTTGCAATAATTTAATATCACTAATAAAAGATTGTATCTTTACTCGGTATTATAAATTGATTACTTAACCAAAATGCTGGCTACCCAGAAAGGCCTTTTAGTGAATATGGGTGTTTGCATGTGGTTGTTTAATCTTTTTATTTATTTATCTTTACTGGCCATTTTAATGCTGAATCTTTCAAAATTATATAGAAACTCGTTCAATACATAGAACAACTAAAATGCAGCATGGGGACTGCGGAAATCTTAGGGCAAGCGTCACTCACATAGGTGCAAATTAACGAAAATGTGGGACAGGGGCAAGAATTTTATCCTATTTCTTATACCGAAAATCGGGGGGGGGGGGGTCGTGAATTTTCTTCCAATTTTTATTGAAGATATACAGAAAAGCTTTTTTCAAATTCTGGGGGGGGGGATGAAGATTCTTTCGATTTTTTTAAACAAAGAAGCCAAAAAAAAGAATTTTTAAAAATCTAGAAAAGCAATTTTGCACTCCCCCTCCAATTGATGCCATCGTTCATTCATTAGTTCGGCATAAATTTTTTTCGCGTTTTCATAAAAACATAATTAGCACGAGTTTAAATGCACGTTCAGTCAATTTTATTAAAACAGGTATAAACGACTGCTTAGTGATGTATCAATATTCATACCGTCCATAATCAAAGCATATTATGCCATACCTGCAAAAGAGAGTGATCCCTCCCTGATAATAATCCAAATGACCCTACAAAAAAAAAACTGGCTCAAACATTCACCTCTGTTCACATGTGCATTATGCACAAAGAAACTAGCTTTGGGAAAATTAAATAAGAAACGCTTAAAACTTTTCAGTGCTTCACTAGTTGATCTAACTGGGTCGATAGCATTATAGCTTTATCTCCCAACCCGAAGGGGATATTTCAGACCCTTTTTGGAGACGTACGGTTCGTTCTTATGGGTATTCTAGCGGTCTTTATCCACTATTAGCATTTACTTCGCTACAATAGCTGGGGTTTGGTTATGTCATAAAAGGAGGGAGGTTGGATGAAATATGCTCTAGTAATTTTAGTTTGAAATGTCTCATATTTTGATGCTTTATATACTAAAGTGAAGGTATATATTGAAATTTTTACCTTGTTTTTCTAGGTAAATAAATATAAAAAAGAATTAGACTTAAAAACTATACTTTCGTTCTCCTGTAACCTGAAAATGGAAGCAAGTGAGGAATAACTTTGTAAAATGTATATAATAATGTATGTTCTGATATTGGATTGGCAATATGTTACCCAGTGTCACTTTTTATGTACTGTTCAATTAAGTATTGCACTCTTTATTGCTAAAGTATGGTGGTTTTTCTTAATTATTCCACCATTGTAGTGGAGGAAAGGATCATTTAGGTTCTATAAATAAAAAATATCAAGTTTTTTAAAAAAGCGTCGATTGAGATTGTTTTTATTGCTAATGGTAAACGTTGATAGGAACTATATTTGTTTTGATATTGGCGAAGTTTTGTCCTTCAATCCGCTTGTAAAGTGTTTATTAAATAATAATAAATCCAATTATGTATGACGTTTCTAAATTGATTTTAGGTTCTCTTTTCAAGTGAAATATAAAACGTGGTAATAAGCAGTCAAGCAATAAAGAGCACTTCCAAAATATCTTGTTGAGCTGGCTTGTTTGACACTTCTAAGGGAAGACTTGATGTGGCATTGAATATCTTTTATTAGTCCTTCTGGGAGCTTTTATCTCCTTTTGCCACCGTTTTAAAAGGCGACAAGTCACACATATGGGTACAGAGCTTGCTCTGATTACCAACAGGGAAGACTCGATGTGGTATTGAATATCTTTTACAAGTCCTTCTGGGAGCTTTTATCTCCTTTTGCTACCGTTTTTCAAGGCGACAAGACACACATGTTGGCACAGAGCTTGCTCTGATTACCCACAGGGAAGACTCGATGTGGCATTGAATATCTTTCACAAGTCCTTCTGGGAGCTTTTATCTCCTTTTGCCACCGTTTTTCAAGGCGACAAGACAAACATATTGGCACAGAGCTTGCTCTGTTTACCCACAGGGAAGACTCGATGTGGCATTGAATAACTTTCACAAGTCCTTCTGGGAGCTTTTATCTCCTTTTGCCACCGTTTTTCAAGGCGACAAGACAAACATATTGGCACAGAGCTTGCTCTGTTTACCCACAGGAAAGAATCGATGTGGCATTGAATAACTTTTACAAGTCCTTCTGGGAGCTTTTATCTCCTTCTGCCACCGTTTTTCAAGGCGACAAGACACACATATGGGCACAGAGCTTGCTCTGATTTCCCACAGGGACGACTCGATTTGGCATTGAATATCTTTTACAAGACACGCATATTGGCACAGTACTTGCTCTGATTACTCACAGTGAAGACTCGATGTGGCATTGAATATCTTTCACAAGTCCTTCTGGGAGCTTTTATCACAGTTTTTTCAAGGCGACAAGACACACATATTGGCACAGAGCTTGCTCTGATTACCCACAAAAAAACAACTACAATTGAGTAACAATCTTGTTTGGTGATGTGCATCTATTCGGAACGTCTTGACTAGGGGTTTTTTCTGCAAAGTCATCTATCGACTCATACAGGTGAAGTTCCCATGAAGGGACTATTTCAGAATTTTTGGAGACATATGGTTTGTTCCTAGTGATGTAACTTGATAAATGACTTTTTTGGCATGTGTGACGCTACAAAACATCTAATGTGAAAAAAAAATCACTTAGGTTGCTTTTTAGGGCGGTAGTTGTTACTTATCTGACAAACTATAACTTCGTTGGAATAATGTGTTGCAGATGACAATAAATTAATACTCACTTCCGTGTTTTTTTTTTTTTTTTTTTTTTTTTTTAGAACAGTTACTAATAAGAGCGGTGTTGGAACGTAAATATTTAAGGGCATAGTCAAATACTTTCACTGATTGATATTTATTTTCAAATATATTTATTGTCAGAAAAAATATCAAGAACTGGGTAATTGACTACTGCAAGTGAAGTTTCCTCGATACATGAAACCCAGTGATGGAACTTAGTAAATGACTTGTGTTCAACTGAGCATTTTCGACATGTGTATGACGCCTCGAAATATCTCGCATAAGAAAAAAAAAATTAAAAAAAATCTCGCAGGTTGTGTTTTAGGGTGACAATTGTTACTTACCCAACAAATTATAATTTCCTTGGATGAATCTGTTGTATATAATAAATTTTCACTCCCCCGTGTGTTTTTGAGAACAGTCTTAATAATTAGAGCGGTGTTGGAACATTAATATTTAAGAACATTCTCAATACTTTCCATGATTAATATTTATTGTATATGTTTTCGTTTAGTGAATTGACGATCGAAAATTAAAGTTTGCTGGCAATGATACAGAAAATTGTCGCTCGATCCAGAAACACAAAGGCCTTGCACTGAACTGAGATAGTAATATTTGATTTATTGGGATAATTTATACAGTTTAACCAAATGATGAATTATTCTAATAATCCTAGTTTTTCGAGGATTAGAAAGTTTGAATAGCCATGTCAGGAACTTGAATTATTTCATGGTAATAATTTTAATATCCTTGATTGTCTGATAGAAAAACAACTTGTTTTTTTTTAGAATCGAGCTGCGTAAGTTCGGAGTGGAGAAAATTCCACTGATAAATTTAAGGGTTACCGATCATCAGGTGCAAAAACTCTTGAGATTTTTTGTCTTTGCTCACGTGGTTCAACGTAAAGAATGGGTTTTAACGGTAGTTTAGAATAGATTTGGTTGAAATGGCTTCCTCAAAGAAATGATTTGGACTTCTTAGTTTTTATTTACTTGCAATGAATTTTTTTCTGGGCATAACAAATTGAAAGCTAATCATGCAATTTAGCACTGGAATAAAAAATTAAATTCGATATATTTCGCTTCTGAATACGGAATTAGGGCTGCCACTGAAACGCATTTACAAGCACTATATTTATTTGGGTCATTCTGCTTTTTCTCTACTTCATGTTGCCTAGCTTCCTAATATATGTTTGGAGACTCAATTTGTCACAAACGGCTCGGTCATAAAAATTGACTTCTAGACAATGGCGCCCTAGGAAATTCGTAGCAGGATATTCGCATGCCACGGACAATTCCACTGGGAAATAGCATCTATGAAGATTGCGCCCATAGAAGAAAGGACAAAAGTAGGTTAAATTCAGAGGATTCCACTTGCGGATGATTGCGAAATATTTCACCTTAGGGACATTGAATTCGCTTATGATAGTTCCCCTTCTGGAACTTTAACTAATAATTTCTGTAACCACACTGGCTAACTATGTCATGACGAGAAAATGTAGAACAACGAAGAAGAAGGTGATTCAACAGCCATTGAAAAAAGATCAAATATTTCAGCTGGGACCTCCGCTCAGTTGTCCTCAATGCAAATAAAAAGGGGGCTAGGCATTTCTCCGGAGTTTCTACGACCATGAGGAGGATGTGGTGAGTCCCACTCCTATACAGAATGAATATGCTCATTTTGGGGTCATGGCCGCCCATACGGGGGGGGGGGTGCCAGCCCTTCCTGGCTGAATGACAGTGTCATATATTTGTATTAGTTTCAAAAACTTTTTCCACAGAATAAGTTTTCAAAGAAAAGTAAAGAGCTCTTTTAGCCAAAAATGGGCAGAAATAAAGTCAAAAAATCTTCCAAGCGTAAAACTACCACAAATCACTATCAACAATTAAATGAAACTCAAAACAAACAGAAATTACAATAAATAGCCGACTCAAATTCAAAACGAGGAAAAATTAACATTACTAGGGCTGACAATATCAGTATAGGTCTCAAGACCAGAACATAACTTAGGCTCTACTGAAAAAAAAAATGACCGTGGATGTTTAATATACCTATACTGATATTTATTCCTTAAAATAAAAAAGGGTAAAAAAAAGTTTTTTACTTATGTAAGTAAAAAAAGTGAAAACATTTTTTTTTTCAGTAAAGCGCAAGTTATATTCTGGTCTTGAGAAGGCATGGGGGTTATCAGCCCTACTAATGTTAATTTTTGCTCGTTTCGAGTTTGACTCGGCTATTTATTATAATTTCTGTTCATTTTGCGTTTCATTTATTTATTGATAGTGATTTGTGGTAGTTTTACGCTTGGAAGATTACTTGACTTTATTTCTGCCCATTTTCGACTCTCAAAATGGAACTAGAACTATGAATTTCCAATCAAATGAGCCTCCTCTAAAGTTCACAAGACTCTTCATAAAAACTTTACATCCCCCCAGGGTATAACTTAAAACCCTTATCCCCATACTCTGGGGGGTTGAGTCAACCCGAAAGGTCATGTTATAAGATCTTTGGACTATTTTTGAACAAATGGTTATCTTAAATTTCTATTGCATGCATTTGGGGAAAATATGACATGGGGGGGTATAGCTGCCCTCCAATAACTTTGACTCTTAAAAATGGCTTTTCAACTTCCAATCTCCAATCCAATGAGCCCCCTCCGAATTTTATACAAACACCGTTTCCATAAAAACCTTAAATGCCCTCGGGGCAACCCTTAAAGCTCTTGCCCTGAGGACTGTGAGGGGGCTCTCACCCTCAAAGACATCATTTCTGGACTTTTAAACTACGTCAAACAAAAGAACTATCCTGAAATTTTGACTGGAAGTGTTTGGGGAAATGAAGGGTGTTGGGGGGATGGTTGCCCTCCAATTACTTTTGACTACTAAAGAGGGCACTAGCCCTTTCAATCACCAACCGACTGAGCCCTTTTCGAAGTTTCTACGACAACAAATGGCCATCTTAAAATTTCTACCAGATGCATTTCGGGAAAATACAACGTGTGTGTGGGGGGGGGGGAGGGGAGGGTGGTGGTGGATGTATTTGCCTTCTGATGACTTTGACTCTCAAGAATAGCACTATAACTTCTGATCACCAATCCAATGAGCCCTCTTTGAAGTTTATATGACCACCATTTCTACAAAAACCTTATGTGCCCCATGGTGTAACTTATAACCCTCGCCCTGAGGGCTATATAGGGGGGGGGGGTTTATCCTCAAAGACATAATCGCTGGACCTTTCAAATACACTGAACAAAATGGCTATCTCAAAAATTATGATTGAATGTGTTTGGGAAATGATTGGTGTATGGGGGGGGGGGGTGATGTTTGACCTTCAATCACTTTTCACTGTTAAAAAGGCCAGTAGAACTTCTGATTTCCAATAAGAAACCTTATATCCCCCAGGGCATAACTTACAACCCTTGCTCTGAGGGTTGGAGGGGAGGTTGTCATTCTCAAAGTCATAATTTCCGGACCTTTAAACTACGCTGAAAAAAATGTCTATCTCAAAATTTTGATTGGATGTGTTTTAGGAATTGACTGACGGAGCAGGGGGAGATGGTTGCCCTCCATGAGCTGTTTTTGAAGTTCCTATGACGTTTCTTTCTATAAGAAGTGCCCTGGTCTAAAAAAAAAAAAAAAATATTGTGCCCACATCGCTCTTTACTTAAGCAGCACTATCGCGCTGCCTATAATATTTTGTCTTGAGATTTCAATTATACAGCACTGGAAGTGCCGATTAGACCAGGTAAGCCCCCCTCCCCTAAAATTCAGCCGCTGGGCGCCCGTGTTTGGGGTTAAATGTTACTCTTTCCTTTCATAATAACAGCGAAGACCAGAAATAATCCCGGAAATCAAGAGGGATAAATATCAATTTCATATTTTTTATGTGCTTTTTAAAGTTTTTCCTGTATAAGAAAAATGTGCAAATTGATGTGCTGAATAATTAGTGTTTTTGCTGTTGAATCACCTCATTTTATTTTCAGGAAGTAAGGGTTTCGCTTCTCTTCTTAGCAAAATGGTCTTGGAGTGCCTTCCTGATTTCCCTGTCAACTGGCCTTTCTTTAAATTTTTAGGCGTCTCAACTGCTGGGATTGAAATCGTTGTTGCAGAGACGTCCCCTGTCATGAGAACGGACTATATTTTATGTGATCCCTGGCCTCTCGTCTTTTGTTTTTTGCCTAAGATATCGTTCACCGTTTCTAAGATTGTAGAGGATGCTTATTGTCAGATTTGATATTTCTTCCAAAGTTGTAAGGGAGTAGCTGTGTTTAGAATGACTCGGAATTTGGTCGTCTAGATTGGTGTATAAACGTCTTCTATAATCAGGTCATGAAGAAGTTTGGTTTGCAATAAGGAAATTTTATAATTTTAGGATGTTACTTTAGTCTTGGCCTTTGTTTGGACATCAGTTGAGAGTGATCAAAATATCTACCGGGCCGGGACAGAGTGACAACTACGGATGGCCTCTATCTTCTGGATACTAGCTCATTGTTAATGTTGCTTTCTGTCACTCCATCATCGTGCTTAAAGTTGGATATGAGAATACATAGGGAATAATTTATTTAAAAGTTAATAAGTAGTTCTCCTTTTCTGCTGAAGTGACCATATCTGCCTGGTCTTATTGCCTGTCTTCAACCGCAGCTGTTACTGCTCACTATTACGTTAAAATTCGTTCAGAATGGCGAGTGCATCATTCTGGGGTTTTGAGGAGTAGCATTTTGCAATTGAGAGTTAAATTGGTTGAATTTCTGTGCTTCGGGTAGAGTCCGATGCCTAAATTAGGACGATTGTAGTGTTTTTAACAGAGTCTCTCTAACGAATAGTCGCAATTGTTTCCGATGCTGGAGTAAGATTGAGCAGTGTCCTTTTAGTGGAAGAAGAGAGGTTGAAACCGATAAGCAACATCAGTACGGCTTGAGAACAGAAAGGCAGTTCTAAGGATAGTTTCTTTTTATGTTCGGAGGAGATGCGTCTCTGACATCCTGACTGTATTGCATTTGTGTCTATCTATTTCTTTTAAAAAAGGACACTTTTTCCAGTTTTGGCTAAAGTCCGTATGTCGAGTATTCCAGCATTGAGTAAATTCTTCGTCAAAATCAAGCTGGTGGATTTCTCTTCTCATCTTGGAGTTGTCCTAGACCTATGGTGGTTGATGTCTTCCCTGATATGGTAGAAAATTCGGCACCAGTTCCTTTATCACAAATACTTGATCACAAAGTTGTTGGTTTCCTCGACCTAGTACCACTTGTACTGTATTTTTTGGGTCCACATTGATATTTTAGAAAAAAAACGAAACGTTTTTTACTGATTAATAAACGTTGGCAAGCTTCATCTCTGTAATTTATAAGAAAAGGTTTTTGATAGGACGTGTCCATATGCAACAATATATTTGTTGGGGGGAGGGGGTGTTTCCTGGTCTGCCTTTTTTTTATCACCCGAGGATCACCTTTGAGGATGTATTGAGTGACCTGGGGTATGTGTGCGGTAAGAAAGGAAGTCAATAATATCAAAAATCCCTGGGTACTATTAGTATCCTATTACTACGATGGGAATGAAAGCTATTGGTGCAATCCAACTTGTCGAACCTCCCCCCTTTTCCTCGTTTTAAATCCGAAATCAGAAATTGGAAAATCTTTTTAATAAAAATGGTAAACTCTACGTTAAATATTGAAAAGAAAAGTATTTTTTCCATAAGGATTAAGAATTGTTTCTCTTACAGGAAGATTTACTGGAAACCATCTGCATAGCAGTGTTGAAAAAGACGATACTGCTCACAGATAGGATGCATTTGTGCCATTTTTATTCATTTCTGTTTGGGCTGTGCATAGGATTCTTCGAGTATGTGGGTTCTTAAAGGCATTTGTTCTGAAAAATTACACCATAGCGTCAGCACATTCTCGCTCAAGTCCATTGAATATTCACAAGGTTAGAGTTTCCCGGCGGATAATGTAAAGCTTAAATAAGAGAATCCTCATTCAGTGCGGTGCTTTGCAACAAACAACTTTGCTGTACCCAATATATACTTTAAAAATTAGTTTCAGTTGGCTTCCAGATGTCATTGCACCCTTTTCAGTGGTATACTTTGCCAATCGGTAAATCTGTAAAGATGAAAAAGAATAGAGGCCAGATTCTGCGAAATTATGCGGTTAGATATCGCTGCTAATGTGGAACAATTAGAAGCGAGTATAAAAATAGCAAGTATCAGCTTCTTACAAAATGTGCCGGTTTCTGAAAATCAACTTCGGACCAGTGATGCCAAACGTGGTACAATTGTACCATTTTGGTACATTTCACCTCTACTGGTACAATTTAGTACAATCCCACAAAATATGGTAAATTTAAAAAAATTATGGTACAGTGTGGTACAATTCAGTATTTTTGTATCTATGTGTGTATTCATTCATCTACAAATATTTTATTTCACCCTGATCTGTTCAGCATAGTCGAGATAAGAGACAGACAAGCAGCCACCTATTTTCCTTTTTTCGTAAACAGACACTTCACTTCCGGCATCCAAAGGTCGCAAAAACTTCTTTCTGTGTATCAAGCAGTGTATCTTAAAATTCGGGGACATGCCTTCAAAACTCGGGGAGTTTTCGGGGACAATTCTTCAAGTCGGGGAATTTTGGGGGAAAAAACAAAATGGAATTTCGTTGCGAAAATTCGGGAGTCAAAATTTGTTTTAGCTTCGGTTTCAGGCTCAAACAGGGCTTGGATCCGCGTAGTAAATCAAGCCTTTTAGAGAGTAGGTTTTAGAGCTAGAGCACGGGATTGTAAACCATAGCTGAAAACACTTATTGCTTATATTGCGGCAAAAACTTCAAAATTGTAAAAAAAAAAAAAAAAATAGTCAACACATGTGAACTGTAAATACCAGTAGCAGCTTTTCATTAAGTCATTAATCTCAGCAATTAATTAATAATATTTAAAAACAAATATTCTTTGCAGTTTCTAGATGTGTAAATTAAATAGAAAAAATTCAACCTATAAATATGGGGCAACATTAAAACTTAAAACAAACAAGAACTAAATTAAACAAGTAAATTTAAACTTAAATTAAAAAGGAATGTCGACTACAGTTGACACATTATTGGTTTTTCATGCTGATTCTAAGGATTTAGGTGTTTACCCCCCGGAGAATTCCCCCGCGGAAAAAACCGGAAAGTGCTCTTTCGCTGAAAATACTACCGCCAAAAATAGCCCACGTAAAGTACCCCCGCTGAAAATACCCTCCGCGGAAAATACCCCCGCACCCCCCCCCCGGCGGGAAATACCCCCTCGAGACATATTTTTTTTCATTGTTTGTTTCTACTATAGGCCCGTTTTTTAGCACTAATATGTTACATCTAACATCTTACATCTTTATGCAAAGATTATCGTTTTTTAAACTCATCTTTGTTCTAAGATCTTACAGCTCACTGAAACTTTGATGATATACTCATCATTGTTCTCAGACCGCTGATCAGAGCAAAATGATGAAAGACGTTTGCATAAAACGACAAAAGATGTAAGATCTTAGTTCAAAGATTTCACTTTTAAGCGTTTTCTGACAAAAGATGTAAGATCTTAGCACATTAATGAGTGAAAAAATATCCTTTATGCTTTCCTTTCTTTTGGTTACCTCATAATAAGTATATAGTCAACGATGAAAACTCCACCCCTCCCACCAACCCTGCAGCCATCCATGTTTCAAATATAATGCTTATTGCAGTCTCGCTTTTATAACCAAGGCACTAGACCAGGGCACTTCGTATCGAAGGAGTTGTCGTAGAAACTTGGAAAAGGGCTCATTCGATTGGAATGGCTAATGACCTTTTTAATAGTGGAAAGTGATTGGAGGGCAACTAATCCCCCTCCCACCCCCCACCTACCCTTTGCCCCTTATGTTTTAAAAATAAAATTTTCCATAAAATTAAATCAAAATGAACTTTGTTAATGCTAATTAGCAATAAAGAATCTCAGCAGTATCCCAATAACGACTGAGGGTATTATGTTCAAAATTTCGTGGCTACTTCTGCTTTTAAAATTTAACCAAATCAAAATAGCGTAAATGTATCCAAGCTATCAAACAGCTTGATATCCAATAGCTTGATATCCAAGCTATCAAGTATAAAGTAGATTTTTTTTTCGAATGGTATCAAGTTTTCTATTTCAGGTCAACTAGAGGAGGTATGAAACTAAATTAAACACTAATATTTGTGTCCAGATTTTTAAAAGGGTGTATGTTGTTAAAAATGTCAATATAAAACGAACATAAATTAATTGAAAAAAAAATCCACAAAATAAGTTTTTCAAAGAACAGTAAAGAACTCCATTAAACCAAAAATTAGCAAAAATAAAATAATCTACCAAGCGTGAAACTACCACAAATCAGCATCGATAAATAAATGAAACCCAAAAAGAACAAAAATTACAATAAATAAGCGGGTCAAACTCAAAGCGAGCAGAAATTAACATGAGCAGGGCTCAAAACCCCTATGTCTTCCCAAAGCCAGAACATAATTTGCACTTACTAAAAAAAAATAGAAATGAATGTGCATTGTCAGTTTAATATACGTATACTGATATTTAGTAATCAAAATTTTAATATAATATGACTTATTAAAGTTATTAAAGTAAAGACATTTATTTTTTTTCAGTGAGCTATAAAATATATTCCGGGCTGAGGGTAATATAGAAACTTTAAGTCTAACTTGTGTTAGTATATTATCGTCTGGAGCTTTAAAAAGTTTGCTATGATGTGCTAAACCTACAAATGTTCGCAAATGGCCGAAAAACAACAACTTTTGTTGGCCTGTAGTAAAATGTTTCTGTTGTAATATATGTTACTCCGAACAATTTCTTCAAGTACTGTCAGGAATAATTTATTGTATTAGAAGAGAAAGAAAAAAAAAAGAAATGGAGAAAGAAAGTGAACGAAAATGTCTTATGCAAAATTTTCAAAGATAGTACTTTACGTCATCGACGATCCGTGTGTTATGCAAAGCTTAAGATGCGGAAAAAAATTTAGGATACGGAACATTTTTTTGTCTTTGGTAAAGATAATTTCTTAAACCACATTGGCCTGACATCAAAGAAAGAAAAACGAGCAAATATGGGGTTTTTATAGGCCAAATGACGATACTGAAAAAACAAAGCGAATATTTCGAGAGGACAAACGCCACTCTTCTTCAGCGCGAAACGAAACGATGTATCAATAAAAGCCAAAAATTAAAAGAATTAAAACCAATTACCTAACAACCATAAAAGCGAGTTATTCGCCAATATCCGCGATTTGCACAAAATCCAAAAAACATGAACTGCCATCGACGGATACTAGCGAGCAACTGATAAATGAAAGGAATCAATTCATTCACTTGAAAAAAACAAAACGAACCAGCAATTAAATAAGTTGGAAAACTATTTCATTTGATTTCGGATTTTAATTAAGGCATTTCTTGCAGACACCCTTTGAGACCTAAGGGGGTGTTCACGTGTGTGATTAGATGACTGGGAAAGTGGTTCAAGGTTTATTTCAGGGATTACTAACGTATCGGCTTCTCTTTTGAGAAAACCGAAATATGACTCGTTTATTCTTAAATCACCGGACTCTCTGTTTAAAGCTAGACCTAAATGTTGGTATTTATGAATTTCAACAGCTTCTCTGTAGTGCTGGACAATACCTTTATCATGCGAAATAAGACTAGCTTGACTAAACAAAATAGTATGGTCTGGTTTTTCAAAAATGTGCTCTGCAAGGGCAGAGTCAAAATTTTCTGGTTTTTTCCGCTTTTTAAGTGTATTATTAATTGAACTAGAATTCTGGGTTAATCTATCTGTTAGTCGATGATTTGTTCTTCAGATATACCAAAGACAAAACGAACAAGGAATTCTGTAGACAACGGAGTTTTCACCTATCGGTATAGGGTCTTTACCTTGAAAAATTTGGGACCTGATAGTTTTTCTGGGTCTATAATAAGTGTAAATGTTATTTTTCCTTAGATTTTTTGAAATGTGGTCTGAAATCCCTTTAATGTATGGGAGGCCAAAATAAACTGAATTTTCCCTTTGATTTGTGTTTTCTTTGGAACTATCTGATAATCTTATAATGCGTTTTGTAATTACAGAATTTATTAAACTAATTGGATAACCATTCCCAAATAAAATATCTCTAAGGTGGTTGAGTTCTAAATCCAAGAAACGTGTTGAACAGACTTTCAAAGCTCTATCAACTAGAGAAGTGACAACTCCTCTTTTCACAGCAGGAGAATGATTGGAGGAATAACTTAAGTAACGGTCATTATGTGTGGGTTTTCTATATACACTAAACTCGAAATACGAATCATTTCGGTGCACCAGAACATCTAAGAAAGGAAGACGCCTCTCTATCTCAGATTCCTGAGTAAATTTCAGTTTTGGATCCAAGGAATGGAGCAAGTGAAGAAAAGAACCCAGAGACTCGTCACCATGCTCCCATAAATAAAAAATGTCATCTTTAAAACGAACCCAAAATTCAGGTTTACAAGAACTTTGCAAAATAGCCCTTTCTTCAAGGTCTTCCATGAAAATATCAGCCTGTATTGGAGAAAGGGGTGCACCCATGGAGAGCCCATATTTCTGTCTATAAAAAATGCCTCTGTAATGGAAATAAAAAGAAGTTTTGTTACAAAGGGCTGTAAGCGAAAGAAGTGTCTGATTCGAAAGAGTAGAATTTTCTGATATAGATGGGTTAGAATTAAGTTTTTGCTCCAAAAACAGTTCGGCCTTTTGAGGATCACAATTGGTATACATTGAATCTGCATCAAAAATGCCAATTATTGTATTTGGTTTAACCGAAACTTGCTTTACCTTGGAAACAAAATCAGCAGAATTTTTAATATAGGATTTTTAAGCCTGAATTAGTGGGCGAAATATCACTGATAAGAATTTCCCAATTTTTCCTGTAGGAGAATTAAAAGAAGAAACAATGGGTCGAAGTGGATTACCCAGCTTATGAACTTTAGAAAGACCATAAAAGCGAGGGGACGTGCATCCGCGTGGGTAAAACCTTTTGTAAAACTGATCTGTAATTTCACCTTTTCCTTTTAGATAAGAAAGCTCTTTTCGGACTTCCTGTACAAATTTTTCTGTAGGATCGGTAGCTAATTGTTCATATGCGTTAGAATCATTTAAAATTTCTCTGACTTTTTTGTCGTAATCATCTGAATCTAATACAAAAACAGTATTGCCTTTATCGGCTTTCGTAATAATCCTGGAATGATATTTTTTTAGTGCGTGTAAGACCAAGTGTTCATTTTTACTAAAATTTTTAAAATTTCAATTATCAATAGAAGGTGAATCCAAAAAAGTTTCAACAAATTGTGCTCTAACCTCAGCAATCTCTCCAATATCCGCACGAGAGTCATGAAAAGCACCCTCTGTGTTCGCGACAATTTCACTATAAGGTATTTTCGAAGGGGTTATCGAAAATTTCAATCCTTTCGATAGAACCTGATTTTACTCTGTTGTAAGTGGCGTGTAGCTGAGATTTATCACAGCAGGACCAGGAAACGCATTTGGGACAAAAGGTGGATTAATATAGAGTTTTTCCAACTTCAAACGGTGTAATTTCTCAGAAAGTCTTTGTCTAGAAATTCTAAAATCATGCTGAAAAGAATTTTCAGCAATAGCCTTAATTTGATGAAAATCAGCATAAGAAAGCGCTTCGCTTTGTTTCGCTTTGTTTTTTCGCTTTGTTTTTCAGTATTCGCTTTGTTTTTTCAAATATTCGCTTTGTTTTTTCAGTATCGTCATTTGGCCTATAAAAACCCCATTTTTGCTCGTTTTTCTTTCTTTATGTTCTCTTTGGTACATTTTTCATGCAATTTGTGGTACATTTTCTTTTGAGGTGTTGGTAACACTGCTTCGGACATTCGTCAATACTCTTATTATTGGCAAAAAATTGAAATATTAAAAAGTAATTTTCCTTAGGCTACACCACCCATACATATTAAAGCTGATAGGCCCTATTATAATAGGTATGATCAATTGGGGTGTCTAGCAAGGAAAGGCTAGAGCTGTTCTGGTGATGTCATAGTTGTAAATCTTCACTTGGTTTATTAGATCCTAGTTCACAGTTGCTCCTCCTCACAAGGAAATGCTAAAACATTCTGGAAATAACTTTATGAGATTCTAAAATGCTTATTTAGCCTAAATTAAGACCACAGTACTGAGGCAGTGATTGAAAAGTATCTTTGGTAATGGTTAAAAATAGCCTAGGGCCTAGCAGTTCTCTAGAAGGAGACATGCTAGAACATAAAGAGATAAATTTTCATATTGTTAACTCTATACACTTTTGATAAAATTCTACTTTAGCTACTTTTGGCTATCTTAGAAAGGGGTTAGGTTAGGAAAATGAAACTCTCAGGGATGGGGCCACAGGGATAAGTAGGCTTATGTCCCAGGAAGTTAGGTAAATTTTTCATTATTCATATTATTGACTTAAGAATAAAGTAAACATACCACTTGATGCCTTTCTTATGCTCTTTCTAAATATAATAATTATTTTTGTTGGAAATGAATTTTACCCCCCACCCCTATATATGCCCATACAGGGTATATATTTGCATATTAGGGGAGTAAAGGGAAAGTTTAAACTTACCTCTGATTTACTTCAGAATTAAAATTTGCCCCCACCCCCCTAATGTGCAAATATATACCCTGAATTGGTATATATTGGTATTATTATATTTGGAAAGAGCATAAAAAAGGCATCAAGTAGTATGTTTACTTTATTTGTAAGTCAATAATATGAATAATGAAAAATTTACTGGAAGGTATTTTGAAGTAGGCTACCTACCTCCACTCCTCTCTCTAGAGGGCCCTGACCTTTGATGACCTTTAAAAATCTGTGTGTTATAAAAGTGAAACCTTGCAAAATAGATCTTTGGCTTAAATGAAGTACAACAAAATTGTTTTTAGCTTCACAATTTTGCTCAATCCCAATTTATAAGGTTTTAAAGATATGCAAATACATTTCTTAAATTTTGAAAAAAAAAACATTGATATGTATGTTATCAGGGAGGGAGGGATTGTCAGGGTAACAATTATTATGCTGAAAAAGGACATAAAATAATAAATCTAATGATGCAATTTTCATTTTGTTTTCTATATAGCTTAGGGCTATATAGAGAGGGTGCTGGAGATGAATTGTCAAAACTACAAACAAAACCACAAAAAAAAGCACAGAGTATGCAATCTGAAAATGATAGTTAGGACTAGCTGATGATTAAGACTGGACTTGTTTAGATTGGCTAACTACAGTGTTAGAAAACTTCTATTTCTTAACATTTTAATTTAGACAAAAGTTACCCCCTACAGCCTAGCCTACAAGGGCACTGGCAGAAAATTTTCCAGGAGGGGGGGGCCAAAATATCAGTAGTGATTGGGTGACAAGGAATATATTTCAGGAATTTTTTTTTGTAGGAATAAGTTCATTTTTAAATACTTTTAGGAAAGAACTCTCAAATAAAAAGAGCAACTAAATTGCCTGCAAAATAAAACAAAATGTTGTAAGTTTTGAACTGCAAGGATTCCTGACAAAAGGATCAATTTGATTAATCAATAATATATTTAATTATTATGCATTTAATTTTAAAAGGCAATCAAACTCAAAACAAAATTACAGAAAGATTGGTTTCATAGATTATAACAGATGTAGATTTGCCTTTATACAATTTCTTATGCCTTAGAATAGTTTACACAAGGAGTAGAGATACTCAAAAATCATCCTGCCTGCATAGATACCATGTTTTGATTTTATAACAGCCATGTAAAATATACCTCTTTCATAAGAGAGCAATTCTTCCCCTTGAACTTAAATCCAGTATATATTCCTACATTAATAAAAAAAAAAAAATAGAATAGCAAAAGAAAAACAAAATTTAAACTTCCTATCCACCTGTCAAATTGACCCTCTTTCTTTTTATTGTCCTATTCAACTAAAAAAAAAATGAACAAGTTCAAAAACTTTTCATCACAAGGGAATCTTATCAAATAGTTTATAAAAAAATACTGGAAGTAAAGAGTGACTTGGACCAATATTCAACAAAACTAAAAATTTGATTCTTGTGACAATTGCTACACTGGCAGTCCTATTGGCTTTTTATGCTAATTCTAAATATTTAAAATTCTTTCAGTTTATTGTTACCCACCAAAAACTAAAATCTGAGAAAATTGGCCTGATTTTTGAAAAAAGCACCCCCCCCCCAAAAAAAGCAAGCAATTTTATTGAAAAGCTCTTTATTAGGTACATCATGTCAGTGAACCGTACCATAGAGGTTTCAATCTTCAAAATTTGGAATCTCACATTTTTTTTCAGAAGAAACATTGTCAATGCATGTTTATTTTTTTTTCCAGGGGTGATTGTATCAAAGCAAAGGTCCAAGATAATTGGGAGGGATAATTTCATCCCCCATAGGAATGCATTGGATCTACCTTTGCTTTTCACTTGCTCTTGAATTGGTCTCAACTTGTTTCTTGCTTCCTTTCAGCCTTGGTATAATCAGGGGCTGCTTTCAGCCTGTATTCTCTCAGATATTAGTTGCTCTGTAGAAACAAGTTGCAAATATCTAATTAGGACTGGTGAGACTTCTCCAGAACAAGTTTTCATTCTAAATGCCTCTTTAATGTCACTCTAGCAAATGTTTAAACTGGGCACAACCCTACCAAAACACTGTAATAAATCATCCTTTAGCAAACAACCCCTTGCTCCTGGGTTGAACTTGTATATCACCAAGTTATTTTTTCTTAGATTCAAATTCTAACTTTTTCAAAGCACTTACTTTCCAGTTTCCAAAGCACAAATTCTAACAAAGCACAAAGCACCAAAACAGTTTCCAGTTTAGTTTCCAAAGCACTAACTTTTTTATCTTGTTTCTTCTCAAACATAGCCCATTCCCTCCATACAGATTCAGCACTGGCAACAGCATTTTCAATGTGCTGCAACTTCTCTGTGACCTCACCTCTCATCTTTTGCATTTCGGCTAGTAGTTCTTCCATTTTCAGTATTAGATTCTACTTTAAATAAAAATATCACATACCTTAAATAGCCTTTAATATTTATCCACACAAAGGCTAATTGTGCATTCCATTTTTGCTGTTTACTTCAGGGCACAGCCAACACCCATCGATGGCTTTACTATTGGTGGCCTGGATTGCTTTCTCTCCCACCTGCTGGCTATAGGTGGCAGCAAATATCTTCTCAATGGATTTTGATTGACACTGCTGGATTTCTGGCTTCCAAAAGGAATCGTTTTGGGCTAAAAATAAACTGTTCTATCTGTTTTTCAAAACAGAGTCACTTTTCCACTGGCTAGACAACTTTTATCACCTCAATTACTAATTATTTTCACTACAATCTAATCTGGTACAACACTATCACCATCTATGGTACAACACTATTGCCATCTCTGGTACAACTACCTTACACCCCATCCATCCAATATTGATGATGAGAGTATCTAAGATGAGAGGCAAGCCTTATGATATATGTTTAGGAGCTTAAATTATCTACACTGGTTTACTGATGACAAAGAGCTGATATGCTGATGACACATAAGCTTACTTCACAAGAACCCCCCCCCCCAATTCATTTTCAATTTTCCAAAATATAGGCACTGACAAGAGAGAGCATTCAAAGAAGCTGTTTAAACCATCTGTATGTTATCAGGGTAAACCATGAGCATGTATGGTGTGATGTCTGCACTCTTCTAGTCACTTAAAGTAAACCACTTAGTTTCAATAGGCTTTACACAAGTGATTTACTGAAACTACATATACACTTTGGACAAAAGTGGCAAGTGGTCAAAATCCTGGCAATTTATGAAACCCTCAACAAGAATCATAAATAATTGGTTGAGAAATTTCCAAGCACTTTTTAAGCATGCATGCAAGCCCTTTGAAAGGGCAGCTACAGATAACTTGGGCAGTACTAAATGCAAAACGCCCAGTACTTCATTTAAGAGAAATGATACTGTATTAGTTAATAAGTTCTCTCGGAGGAACACTATCTTGTAACTTTGGATGTCTTCTTTCATCTTTTATTAATTCTTTCTTTTGCAACAAGGCATTTTCAATTTATAATATAGCACTGCAAAAGAGTACATATATGGTCCCCAGGGCAGCGAGCATGCATAGAAAAAAGTTGCAGGGTGATCTGTTTTAACATGGTACAGAGAACAACAGCTAAAGTAGAATCTCAGCAGGGTTTTGAATTCAGCAACTCTATAAATTTCATTTCAGAATTTCAGTCCATATCAATATTCTATTACTACTACTATTGAACTAAATCAAAAGAGTTTAGGTGTATCCACATTGTCAAAATAGCACAGATACAATATCTCAGGAATGGAATAAATTATTAAGTAGAAACTTTCAGGGAAAGTTGAGAGGGATGTAAAACTAAATTATAATAAACTATATTTTTACAGGTTGTCAAAAAGGCGCCTGTGCATAGGGTATTACATTGAAACTTAAGGGTATGTTTTTGAGAATTTTGAACTAAATCCAAAGAATATTTGCATCCAGTTCTGTCCATAGGACATATGTGGCATTCCAGGAATGGCTAAGGACATTCATTTAAAACTATAAGGGTATGTTGAGTCAGCCCTATGGATCCTCAAAAATAGTGCAGATTTTCATTCCTTATATTTGACTATTTGTTCCTATGGGCATCCATCCAAGCATTACACTACAGCTACTATTAAAAATTGTTGAAAAATTTCGTCCAACATATAAACAGTCGGTCAAAATCTGGATTCTTACAGAGAAAAACGGAAAAGATTTAAAATATTATTGTCTTAACCAATAGAAAAGCTATGTCAAATAAAAGTGAACAAAAATTAATTACAAAAATTCCAGAAGTGTAAAATGACCATAAATCACTTTCAATGATAAATGAAACTCAAAACGAAAAAAATTACAATATATAGGCCAAACTCAAAACAAGCAGAAACTGCCACAAACAGGGTTTAGTTTTTTCAGTAATCTTGCTTCTTAAGGTAGCTTATTATGCTTATCATGGTATCTTTGTTTTTGGTGGTATGAGAAAAAAAAACGTTTGATATAAAAAAAACTCTAGTAAAATACAGATTATGTTCTGGTATTTAGAAGGCACAGGGGGGAGGGGACTAGCCCCACTCCTCTTTGTGGTAATTTCTTTTCGCTTTGAGTTTGACTTGGCTATTTAATGTAATTTCTTCTTGTTTTGGGTTTCCTTTATTTTCTTTTTATTGTGATTTATGATCATTTTATGCTTAAAAATTATTTGACTTTATGTTTTGCATCTTTAGTTTAATGTAGCTCTTTACTTGATTTTGAAAATCGTCTTTTGTGGAAAAGTTTAAAAAAATTAAAATCTTGAAAACTTGACGTGGTAGAGCAGAGCAGTTTTAAGATTGTAATCAACATTAAAGACTGCATAGAAAAATAAAAAAAATTAGCATGCAGATGAGTCATTAAACATCTCTATAATGTTTCATCCAAGGAAATCCAACAAACGGGGATTAAAAATTTGTTTTTGTTAATATATTGAAAACTTGACACAATAGAACAAAACAATTTTCAGGGTTGTAATCAGCATGAAAAACTGCATTAGAAAAGGCAAATATAAGCATGCCAGATGTTTACTGATAAGTCCCATTGGAGCTCATAGTGCGAAACGCTTTGGTGGATTAGAGACTAAATGTTTTAGCCCTCCCCCTGCTCTCCCAAAGGAACAGTGCCTGAAAGTTTCAACTTCATCCCCTAGCCCTTGCCAAGGTATAGCAGATATACTACTTTGGTGACCCAGGTGCGCATATCTTTTGATATGCCTCTCCCCTTCCCAGGTCAAAATTTAAGATCCACTTAAGCCCCCCTCCTTGCTTCCTGAAAGTCTCAGCTGGTTTTCCCAACCCGTTCCCTAGACATTTTAGAAAATTTGAAAACTTGGCTGCGCAAAGCGTCTTTTGATTTGCTCAGGTACCCATGTTGTTTCCTGATTATACCCTTTTGAATCTCGAGATATCTGGCCTAGTGGACGATCCCTTTGATTTTCATAGGCAGCGCGCTGCCTAAATGAAGAGTGAAGTGGGTACAATGTATTATTTTTCTTTTTTTTCTTTTTCACCATGGGGCATTGTATGGAAGGAGGTGTCATAGAGACTTCGGAAGCGGCTCATTTGATTGGAAACTGAAAGTTTTAATGCTGTTTCTAATAGTCGAAAGTGACTGAAGGGCAGCCGGCCCCTCCCACGCACTCCCATTTCAAATTAATCGGATCAAAATTTCAAGATAGCCATTTTGTTCAATGTGGTAGAAAAGCCCAATAACTATACCTCTGGGTGTGTTAACTCTCTCCCTCCGCAGCCCTTGGGGTAAGGATGGCAAGTTATAATTCGCCCATTGTTTACATATAATATTTATTGTTGGGGAAGGGGATATGTTCGATTTTCGGTATCCAAAAAGACCAAGGGCATTCAGGTGAAGTTTTCAGGAAATTTTGAGGGCCGTTTTGAACTAAATTAAAACACACTATGTCAATGCAGGTTATCAAAAGGGTTCATCTCAGGAATGGCTTAGGGTATTAAGTTGGAACTTTCAGGGAATGATGAGAAGTTTGATCAATTGATTAAAATATTTAATTAAATCTTATTAAAAATTATGAAATACAAACTATCAAAAACGAGAACCAATACTACCGCGTCCGGGGCAACCGATGAAGTTACCGCGTCTGGGGCAACCGACGAAGTTACCGCGTCCTGGGCAACCGACGATCTGACGACCGAGAATCTTGCAAATGGAGACACTTTAACAACGTTGACAACTCCGACCCCGGAGGCTATTCTTTCCCCTAAATTGATTTTATCCATTGGAACCCTCAACGTTAGGATGCTTGCTAAACAAGGCAAAATAGATCTCCTCCTAAATGAACTAAACTGATATAAATGGGATATTGTGGGACTTTCAGAAACACACCTCTATACCACTGGCGAAGAAAGGATTGGCAACACTAGCCTGATAGTGTCTGGGAAAACCGATGGCGTCCATCGCCAAGGTGTTAGCTTTTTTATATCGAGTAAAGCACGAAGATCCCTGATTTCCGTAACGCCTGTGTCAGAACAGTTGATTATGATATGAATGAAAGGATCACCGATCAACATCATGATCATACAAGTCTATGCTCCTGACTGCAGCAAACCAGATGAAGAGTATGACAATTTTTACCTTCAACTGCAAAGCCTAGTTGACGCAGTTCCCAAAAAAGACCTTGTCGTTGTCATTGGCGACTTCAATGCTATTGTTGGCAACGCTTCTGCTGGAAACGAAGATGTTATGGGTAAATTTGGCCTTGGAAGACTTAAAAAGAGGGGAGAACGCCTCATTGAATTCTGCAGAGACAACAAACTGGCCGTTACCAATACTCTCTTCAAACACAGAGAACGTCGTAAGACGACATGAGACTCGCCAATGGAAAAAAAAAACGTAATCTTATTGACTACATGCTCGTCTAAAGGCGGTGGAAATCGTCTGTGCTAGATACTGTTACCCTCGCAGGTGCCAATTTCGACAGTCACCATTCCTTGGTCATGTCTGCATTGAAGATACGCCTGAAATCTTCCGCAAAGCTGAACAAGAGACCCACCCGTTTCAACACGCATCTTCTCAAAGACCCTCAAACTCGCCAGACTTACATCGAGGAACTGTCTACTCAAATATCGGACCTTCTTTTGAATTTTACTATAACTCTATCTAAAGAGGATATCGATAAACTGGTCACAGACTCCTCTAAAATCATCAGTGACGTAGCGATGTCCGTTCTAGGAACCAAAAAGGGTGATAAAAAGCCTTGGATAACCGAGGAAATTACTTTATTATGTGCTGAGAAACGAAAACACAATAACAGTTCAGACTGAGAGAGCAGGGACAGATATAAGCAGTTGAAGCGTGCTGTAGAAAAAGCCACCCGTAGAGCCCATAGCACCTACATAAAAGACAAATGCAAACAGTGTGAGTCTGATTTTAGGAAAGGCAACTCACAATTTATGTACAAGAGAGTTCGCAAGCTAGCAAGCAAGAAAAGTATCAGTTCTTGTGCACTCCTAGATAAAAACGGCTCACAGATACAAAGCACAGAAGTTATCCGATGGAGATGGATGGAGCATTTCAAAGAAAAGCTTAATCCTGATAACCTTCCAAACCCTGCTGTCCTGAACCGGTTTCCCCTTACTGTCTCAGACCCCAGCCCACCTCCTCTCTGTTCTGAGGTCGAAGACGCCATCCAAGCGCTGAAGCCTAACAAAGCCCCTGGCCCAGACGGAATACAGGCAGAATTGCTGAAATTCCGGTGTGAACCACTTATAAATCTTTTCCACAAGATCGTATCCATTGCCTGGCAAGAGGGTCATTTCCCAACTTCTTGGTGCGAGGCCACAATTGTTCCGCTGCACAAGAAGGGGTCAAAGGTGATATGTGATAATTACCGTCCTATTAGCCTAACAAGTCAAACTGCCAAAATCTTGACCCGAATTATACTTAGAAGGTCAGAGCCGTCTCGTCCTTAGTCATCCAAGAATACTAAACCGGTTTTTGCCCTGGGAGATCGACCTTTGACCAAATTTTCACTGTGCGCCATATTTTAGAGAAATGTCTGGAACTCGGCCGCGACCTGTATCAGCTCTTCATTGACTTTAGGCAAGCATTCGACCTTATTTGGAGAAATGGCCTATGGCATATGCTTCATTACGGAATCCCACGAAACCTAGTCGACCTTATCAAAGATATGTACTCCAAATTTGGGAGTCGCGTCGTGACTAGTGAATGTCTCACTGACAGTTTCCAGACGTCTGCAGGTGTCCTTCTAGGATGCCTCTTGTCTCCAGAGCTGTTTAACCTCTTCCTCACAGCATTCTTATCCCTGACGGAAACAACTTGCGGCGCACATATAGGGGGTGTTCAGATAGATAAGCTAGCCTACGCCGACGATATCAACGAAATGGCTGAAACACCTGAGGATCTACAAGCCGTTGCTAACGACGTCTTCGAAGCCACTAGTTCTTTTGGAATGATCATAAATGTATCAAAAACAAAGACTATGTGCTGCTCACAAAAGCCGCAGGTTATAGTTAAACCAGACCTGAAAATTAATAAAGGGAGTATCCAGTGGGTCGACGAGCTCCCTTACCTCAGTAGTTTGATCACCAGCGACAACAGTCACTCAAAAGACATTAAAAGACGTCTCGCCCTCGTGAGTTCCACCTTCAAAGCCCTTATGCCCATATAGTGACGTAAGGATTTGTCTCTGCGTTTGAAGGCACGACTTTTCGATAACCTGATCATCCCCATCGTAATCTAGTCGTGTGCACCATGGACGCTAAAGGTGGATGACTGTCGTCGACTTGCAGCATCTTAAACTAAGTGACTTCGCCGGATCGGGCCTCCGCCAGAATCACTTACTTTGATAGAATCTCAAACGTCGAACTTCTCGAGCGCCTTAAAATACAACAAACAATTGTCATGCAGATCCAGCTCCAGCAACTTCGATGGCTCGGTCACGTACAACTGATGAGTCAGTCCCGTCTTCCGAAAATCACCTTCGATTCACGGTTCTCGTCCTCGTGGTCGTCCCCCAAAGATGTGGAAGGAAAACTTCGCACCTCACAGCCTCTCGGACCTTCTTCGCCTAGCAGAAGACCGTGAGGCATACAGAAGGCATATCCATACCATTGCAAAAGAAGAGGTCCCAAGACGACCTTCAAGGACGGACGGGACTTAAGTCAAGTAAGTAAGTCAATATGTGCACGCTACTGCTACTACTACCACCCCCACTATTACTACTGCTACTAAAACTGCTATTTCTTTAGTGACTGCTAATGAGGCTACGGTTCTTAAGGTAAAAATATAGGGAATTTTGGGGGGGGGGGGGACTTTGAATTAAATCAAAACACACTATATGCAAACTGATTGTCAAAATTGTATTTCAGCAATATTTTACGAAAAGCTTAGTGCAATAAATTTAAACACTCGGGACATGACGAGGGGAATGTTCAACTCAAGCCGTATCCAGGGGGGTACCCGGTTTGAACCCCCCCCCCCCCTGAAATGTTTGTTTGACTCGTAAAAACGTAACAAAAATGGATATAAAAAAATTTTGTATGGTTTTATTAAGTTTTTTTGTGTAACGCCCCCCCCCCCCAAAAAATAAAAAAAATTAGTACCCCCCCCCCCGCCCCCCCGAACAAAAATCCGGGATGCGCTTCTGGTTCAACTGACCAAAAGGGAATAAATGCATGCTACTACTGCTGCTACTGCAACTCCTATTACTACTACTCCAACCACTACTACGACGACGACTACTGTGGCAGTGGGGTATGGAGGTGGAAATTATAGGGAATATTGAGGGGGAACTTGAATTAAATTAAAACACACTATGTGCATGTATGTTGTCAAAAGGGCGTATCAGCAATATCTTAAGAATGGCTTGGAGTATTAAGTTGAAACTTACAAGGCGTGTTATAGGGGATCGCAATATTTGTATGCTACTACTACTACCAATACTAAAACTAAGGCTATTAAGGTGAGAACTTCAGGGGATTTTGAACTAAATCAAAACAAACTTTTTACATGCAGGTTGTCAAAAGGGCGTATCAGCAATGTCTCAGGAACTGCTTAGGGTACTAAGTTGAAACTTTCAGGGGATGTTGCAAAAACAAAAAAGCACTATATGCATACGACTTCTGCCCTTACGATTACTGCTACTTTTGAGGCCAATGATATTAATGTGAAACTTTCATGGTCTGTTGAGGGGGATGCTGAATTAATTCATACTAAGCGTAGGCAGGATGTTATAAGGGCATATAAGCAATATTTTAGGACCAGATTAGAGCATTAAGGCTTATAAGGTTAAGCGCATGAAGGGAAAAATTACAGGGGTTATTGAGGGGGAACCTGAATTAAATCGAAACACACTATGTGCATGAAGGTTGGCAAAAGAGCGTATCAGCATCATATTAGAAATGGAATAAATATTAGCTTGAAACTTACAGAGTATTTTGTAGGGGATATTGAACTAACCAAAATGAAATATATGCATGCTGCTATTACTACTTTTATTGCAACTATTGCTACTGCTACTACCGTTACTATTGCTACAAATAGTACTACTACAACTAAAGCTAAGGGTATTAAGGTGAGAATTTCTGGGAATGTTGAGAATATGTCGAACAAAGTCGAAACAAACTATTAGAATGCAGGTTGTCAAAAGGACGCACCAGCAATGTCCCAGGAACTGGTTGGGAGATTTAAGTTGAAACTTTCAGGGTATATTGAGGGTGACGTAAAAAAAAACAAAAAACAAAAGGCGCATACTCCAACGAATTTTACTACTACTATTGATTATTAGTGTTACTGAGGCTAAGGGTAGTAATATGCATTTTTTATGGAATGTTTTGGTGGATATTGAACTAAATAAAAGGCATTATGTGCATACTAATACTACTCCTACCAAAACTAAAACTACTACTAAGGTTAAGGGTATTAAGGAGGTCTTATGTGCAATTTCTCAGGGATGGCTAACAACATTAAGTTGAAACTTTCAGGACATGTTGAGGGGGGTGTTGAACTAACCAAAAGGCACTATGTGCATCATTCTACTATTACTACTGCTACTTCTGCTGCTACTACTACTGAGGTTAAGGCTATTAAGGTGAAACTTTCAGGGAGTGTTTTGCGGAATGTTAAACTAAATCAAAATACACTATGTGCATGCAGATTGTCAAAAGAGCGTATAAGCGGGATTCCAGGGATGACTTACGGTATTTTGTTGAAACATTCAGGGCATGTCAAGAGGGGTGTAGAAGTAGGCCCAAAGGCACTATATACTATGTTCATCTTGGTATGAAACTAAATTAATGCATATGCTGGTTGTCAATAGAACGAATCAGTAATATCTCAAGAACGGCTGAGGGTATTACATTGAAACTTCCAGGGCTACTACTATTACTACTGGTGCTACTAGTATTGAACTAAATCAAAGGCTTAAGTGTATCCATGTTGTCAAAACAGCATATATACAATGTCTTAGAAACAGAACAGGGTGTTAAGTTGTTTTTTTTTTAAGGGAAAGTTGAGGGTTTTTAAAACTAAACCAGATGGTTCGATGTGTATCCAGGTTGTCAAAAGTGTGTATTTGCAATATCCCAGCAATAGCTAGGGTGTTATATTGGAACCTTCAGAGCATATTCCTGGAAATGTTAGACTAAATCAAAAGACACTATTTCCATCCAAGTTTGTCATAAGGGCGTATTTGGAATATTGTAGGAACGGATAAAGGTAATCAGTCGGAGCTGATTGTAATTTTATTAAATTCAAAATTATTAAGACTTTCAGGAATTGATTTCAAGTACATAGATTAAACTGTTAATTCCCAATCTTTTTTTCAGCAATCTTGGTTATGATGGTGATTTTTTTTTAATGTTATGAGGAATAAAAACACATAGCTTGAAATTAAAATTGTTTCTAACTACTTAAGGAGTTTTTCTGTATGCTTTTAATTTCATTCTTCTTGGCTCTCGTTTAAATATTCGTTCAAATACTTGTCTATTTTATTTTATTGCGTACCCAACCCTCAAGTTAGAGTCGTTCCTAAGGGGGCGGGGGGCAATAGGGTACCCCAACTTAGGGGAGGGAGTGAGGCTGGAGGACTACCCGTTTTGATCAAAATTTTCACTTTGATTCGGCTTTTTTTTCGGTACTTGTTAATTATAGCGACTAAACCCAAGAAGTGAAGTTAGAAAACGATTCTTACTTCATACTATGCAGAATAATTGTAGCTAACATATTTTGGATGTAGATCTGCTATACTTTAACCCCAACCCCCCTAATGTGCAAATATATAGTCCAAATTATATATTTCCCATCTATTCTCCCAATGCGGCTCACTTATTTCAACCCGTTTGCCTGTAAATTGAATCACTGTGAAACAAGAACCGGAATAACAAGTGACGGAGGACAGAATGCATTGAGCTTGTGTAATTTGGGCTATATATTTGCACATTTTAGGGGGGGGGTAAAGTTATGCGGGTCTGCATGCAAAATATGTTAGCTACAATTATGTTGCATATCATGAAGTGAGAAGTGCTTTCTTCTTTCACGCTGTCCAAATATTGTTGTGGTCGCTATAGGTAACGAGTACCTTTTTTGCTTGCATTTGAGTCGGAAAGAGAGCGCTCTAATTAATTTTTCCCCGGGCACCGTCAACCCTATGAAATGGTTCTGCTTCAAGTAAATTCCTTTTTGGCTTATCCGCTAAGTCCACAACCCTGTTAAATCACTTCCAATTTTTCTAATCCTTTTTCATCAACTAGATCTTTTCTTCTTCTACTACCTATTCACGCCTTTTACATAATTTGATCAACCTTTATAACTTGAGTTCATAGGTAACGTGCTTTACCATTTTTTCTCCCTTCCTACACTCTCAGACCTGTCTGCCTTATTATATCACACATACAATGATACATTGAATCATTTCAACATCTTCAGAATAGTAATTGATGGGGAAATGTACACATTTTTTGTACCCTTTTTTTTGGCACCGCAAAAAACCCCGACTTAATTTGAATTTATGAATTAAATTTCAAAAAGTCATGGCAGGTATAAAATTTCCCATTACAATTTACTACCCGAATTTACGCTCGTGCTCGTCGGGGTATGCGATCTTTTATGAGAGTTATCATCCGTTGGAATTTGATGAGGCGACTTATACCCAAGCTGTGGTTTTGCGCGCGATTATCGGGTTTGCCGCGAGCTGGACCATACCCCGAGCGTCATGTGTATAGAGTTAAGCTTAGTAATATGGAACACATATTTTTGATAGTGATTTGTAAATGCTGATGAATCAAGATTTACTTAAGGTCAGTACACTTGATGTATGATTCAATGGGGTCACAAGAAATCACAACCGTTTTTGGGAGACTTTAGTTCACTACTTTGTGTTTTGCTATTGTGGAACTGTTTGGTGTTTTTTTTTCTGAGAGGCTGTCTGTTCTTGTTTAGCGTATGTTTTTTTTGGATTATCTCCCTTTTTTCTGCACAGCTATCTAATTAGCATCTCTTATTAATTTACCTTTGAGCGTTTAAATAGGCTGAGTTTTAAAATTCTTCATTTCACCGCTTCCAGTTAGTTCAGTTATCTTTTTGGCTGTAGTTAACAGGCTATGTGTAGCTATTTATTTTATCTTTATTTACAATCAACAGAAAGTTTTCTTGTATTTGGGAATATCCTGGATAATGGGCTTTTTGCTATCTTGGAATGCAGTTGAGTTTGGGTGAATGGAACTTTTTGTACTTGTATCTTATAGCCAGCCACCTCACTCAAGTTCTGTCGAGAAGTGAAGTTTGGCTAATGCCAATGAAATAAAACAAAATACCGGTTTTTCAGACCATGGGGTGAAATTCATTCAGTTTGTGATGTGTATTGATAGGAAATAGTGTCTGACCAGGGATATTAAAATGATAATTTGGGATTTGCCAAGGACTGAAGAAGAGGCAATTAGACTACCTTAGACCACCTATTCTAACCTAACCAAAATACCAACTAAATATTTAATTAAAATATAGCTACAATGTAGTTTCCCGCCGAGCCGAAGCTAATTGTCTGGCATAAAGATCGTGAAACCGGTTATTGTCTCATGTTCGCGAGTGTGGTGGTTATAAGACACAAGTACCGAACTTTCTTTTCCATTGGTGAAAATTTTACTCGAGTCCATGATACTTTGTTGTCAAACCCGAGAGTTAAAGGAAAGTAAACTCAAATAAAAATGAAGCAAAAACAATACATTTGTCGAATGCTTAAGTATTTTACAATTTATCGCACTTCCTAAATATGATAATCACTAGCATCGTAATTGTGTCCCGGCCAGCCCCCTCCCTTAATACCTGGAGGGTAAATCCTCTAATAGGCCAGGTTATATACAAAACTACAGATCCTTTTTTTTATCGTCCAATTGGTTTTATTTAGCATTACGGACAGGGGTGCCAATTCGCTAAAATGGTGAGGGGGGCAAGGATTGTTTAAATTGTAAATGCAAAAAGGCTGTTTTTCTAAATATAGGGGCAATTTTTTCTACAAAAATACCAAAGAAAAGTTTTTTTTAGAATCTGTCCCCCTCCTAATTAACTTCCCTGATTACGAAGCAACTATTGCTGAAAAATAAATAGGGCTACCTAATATAACAAAAAAAAAACAAAAAAACAGGAAAGTCCGGCATATAGTCGGGATATATCCAAGGGGGTGAGGGGGGGGGGTGCAGTTTTGACGGCACTGTAATTAACTGAACTGTACTTAATCGAAAATACCCGTATGGTCTGTTTTATTAAGGAAGCCTCATTCCTCAATCCTCACTTTCTACGTTTTATTAAGGAGTGATGTTAACTTTAGTTAAATAACGAAGAAAAGGCACATTTTCTTGTTTTTATTATTAAGGAATAATTCCTTACCTGTCTAACCATGTTAAGGACTGGTAAGAACTTGCTACAGCTGCAAATTTTGATAATTCTTTAACTAGGTTGGAAAGTGAGGAATCATTCGTTCCCGCTCCAGCAGTGGCGGCTCTGGCTCCTCTTGCGTCCGGGGTAAAATCTTGATTGGCACCCCTCCCCCTGTCTCCTACAAAATTTCAGGCCAAATTTTAACATCAGGCCAAAATTTTCATTTATTAATAGTTTTTTTTCGATTTAGGCCTATTAATAATTATTTTTTTGATTATTTTAATTTATTTAATTATTATTGTTTAATTATTATTCAATTATTTTCATTTATTTTTATTAATTAATTAATAATGTACTAATTATTTTTAATTATTAACTGCGTTCTTTATTAGGATTTTTATTATAGGAAGGGATTTTTATTAGGATTTTTGGTACTTGTATGATATACTCCCTGCATCTCAAGTTGTTCATGCATTGACGCATTGTGAAGCTTTTCGTTATTTTCTTTCAATTGCGCATTAGGGGGAGGGTGGGGGGGGGGTAAAGTTTTTGGACAGTGTGAAGTTAGAAAACAATTCTTACTTCATAATACCAGAATAATTGTAGCTAACACATTAGGCCTGCAGACCTGCTGTACTTTACCCCCACCCCTAATGTGCAAATATGTAGCCTAAATTTGTTTCGGTACTGATGTATTAGCTGGGAAACCTGCGAGAAGTGAGGTTTGGTTAATGCTAATGAAATAAAACAAAATAGGATAAATACATAATAGTTTAGAAACAAATTTCGGCTATATACTTGCACTTCAAGGGGGTGGGGGTGAAGCATAGCATATATTAAATACTTAACCTAACATAGGTACATTTTTCCTCCCTAAACCCCAAAAACTAAAGTTTAAATATAGTTTCCGGAGTGAGAAACCCCTTGCTATACAGCGTCAGATTGAAATTCACCGGCTAATGGCTATCTGATCTTTGCTTTTTACGAGTGGCTTTCTCGCAGGCTTCCCAGCTAATAGAACAGTACCCTTGTTTCTAATGTATTATATTTTTATCATACTTAGGCATATTTATTAGGATTAACCTTAAGTTGAAACTTTCAGGGCTTGATGTGAGGGAGGTTGAACATTGATTGAGGGGGGTGGTTGACCAACCCTCCTTGTTCGTTTTAGACCTCCTATCATTGATAGACCGTTCCTCATTCTTATTTATTCTTTATAGATAATGCAAAGGGGTTGATGAGAAGGATATTGGACGTTGATTGAGGGTGGGGGGGGGGTGACCAATCCTCCTTGTCTGTTATAGACCCTCTATCATTGATAGACCATTCCTCATTCCTATTTATTCTTTATAGATAATGCAAAGATATTGTTCCCATTTTAATTTCCCATCTTTATAGACAATAGGCATGCAGACCCGCTGTACTTTACCCCCACCCTAATGTGCAAATTTATAGTCTAAATTTGTTTCTAAGGTATTATATTTTTATCATACTTAGGTATATTGTATTAACCTTAGGCTGGAACTTTCAGGGTTTGATGAGAAGGATATTGGACATTGATTGAGGGTGGGGGTGGGTTGACCAACCCTCCTTGTTTGTTATAGACCCTCTATCATTGATAGACCATTCCTCATTCCTATTTATTCTTTATAGATAATGCAAAGATAATGTTCCCATTTTAATTTCCAAGATTATTTTCTAAATTATGCAATAGCATAATTATCGTTTTATTCTTTAGTTTTGAATCGCATTTTGGGTACTTGTCTATTATATAAAACACTCGAGAAGTGAAGTTTGGTGACAATAAAATATGATGAAAATTGAATACTTCATTAGCAAAATTGTGAAGGTTATTTGGGAATTGTTAAATTGGCAGATTCGGCGTCAGCTAATCTAACTTAACCTAACTTCAATTCAATTCCGTCTCAAATACAAAGAAAAGTTTATTTATTAACGCGATTCTTGACCTAGTTCATTTTAGTTCATTATTAACGTGATTCTTGAGGACACCTGTTAGTTTGCTTTGACTAGAGATAGAATTTAATGTCTCAACATGGATGTTCAAGAATATTTCAGATTGTTGGAAGCGCTACAAAGTAGAGAGAATGTGGGGTTCCGCAAAGTGGAGGAATAAACCGCACCGAGGTACATTCCGCCATCATTTACATTCATACTTAGCGGAGTACATGTGGCGGGTGGCAGTAAAGGCAGAATACCTTAACTATTTTTTTTACACCACCCACTCCCTTCCCCCTAATGTGCAAATGTTTAGCCCCAAATCTGTTTCTAAACTATTAAATTTTCATCATAATTTTGTTCTATTTCATTAACATTTACCAAACTTTGCTTCTCGAGTGTGTTTTATATAATAGACAAATACCGCATTTGGTTATCAATTAACAGTTATTTTTGTTGTTTCTTGTTGATTTGTTATATCCAGTAGCTTAGCACATATCACAGCAATAGCCGTCCTATCCAAGTGTTTGTGTGCGACGATTTACAATCGTTTGTCCGAAGGGCGAAGGTCCGAATCCTAGTGATCCTAGTGTATCCAATTACTTGATCCGGGACGGTGTCGACCTATAATAATGGGTACCTTACCCAGGTAATGGGTACATGGAGACGTCTGGGGGAGGTATGCCGGAAGGTGGGTCTTCCTTGTCGTTGCCTGTTGTTGTTTTGAGTCAATTGTCGTTTTTTGCAATTTTGCATGGGTCATAGGTACTAAAAATGATACAACCACTCCTGGAGGGGGGGAATGATATTTAACACTGTTGAAATAGAATTTCAAAAATTACAACATGGCTATAACCGTTAGATTAATTATTTGAAATTTTGCACCCCTAAAGTTTCCGCGCCCGGCGCAAGTGCCCCCTCTGTCACCCGCTAAAACCGCCTCGGCATTCCAATCTATAATTTTTTTTCGTCCATTCCTCTTTAAGGTTAACATCATTTCCTAATAAAACATAGAAAATGAGGAGTGAAGTGGAGTGAGGCTTTCTTGATAAAACAGGGCCTTTATGAAAACTATGCTGGCTCAGTCGAAGGTAATTATATTGTGGAATAGCAATACTGCTTTGCTAGTTTTATTGTTCCTTTTTTTTTTTGTGATGAACATCGGAATCGTAAGCGATAAAAATTCAAAGCTTTTCCCAATGTGTGGTTGTGGTGTGGAGAAGGTAGTTTATGCTGAAGTTTACAAAGCTCTCAGCCGTTTTCCAGAAATTGTTTCTATCTAGTCTTCTAAATAGTACAAAAAAAAAAAAATCGTGTCAGCTCTGAAACTCAACTTCGTTGGGATCTTGTAATGTTAAACACGCATGGAATTATATATTTGAAATCCATTTTTGTAAAATAATGCCGGTAATTCCTTTTTTAGAACAATAAATTCTAATTTTTTCACAAATTGTCAATTTAATACTTAATCTAGCATTAATTATAATATGCTAGCTATGTTATATTTAGTCAGATCATGCTATGAAAAACAGCCTGTGTATGAAGAATTTATGCTCTTCTATTTGTCAAAATGAACTACCTACTTAGAAATAAGTTCTATAGTTTTCGTCCTACATCCATTTTACACTACTGAATAGTTCTCGCAAAATAAGTTTTCCTGGTGTTCAGTAACCACAGTAAATGGTACACAGCCGTAATACAGGTAATCAAAAAAAGGATTCATTGTATAAGAAGATCCGCAATAAGCGGTCTTAAGCGTATTCGTTTTAGTCGGTCGTGATGGGACGGGGGGGGGGGGTGAGCAACTACCCCTCTCAAATCTCAGTTTTCCCCCAGTACCCAGTTTGCCCCCCCCCAGCTGAACCTTAGTTTTTCCAAAAATCTTGTTAAAACTAAGATAAGTCTGCATAATCCAAGTATCCATAGAAACGGTCAGTTTTCTTTAATATATCTTTACCTTTTTTGTTACTGTATGGCTAATTTTTCAATTTTCATTGTCATTCTCACTTGATTTGGAAAAATTGGCTCCAACTTTGCCCCCCCCCCCCAGGATTTTGAAAAAAAATACGCCACTGGTTTTAGTATGGCTTTGGACACAGTTTATATAATTAGGCAGTAAGTTTACTGCAGATTATCTCTGGCTCTTCATTCTCGGTGCGAACAAATAGCTCCTCCCACTTATTCATGCATTAGCGGAATCTACTTATGCATGTGGATGTATTCATGAATCCACTTATTCATGAACGCGAAGTCAAGTTTCGCGTTCAAGAGAGATCTGACTTGTCTACCCGTGAAAAGATCTAATGTCGCTTATGTTTATACGTTCTCTGGAGCACTCGCACCTCGGTCCGGGTTTTTATAATGGGTGAGATAGGGAAAGATCATACTGCTAATTATATATGCTGTGGCTTTGGGTCTATATAACTTTTTTTTGTCCAGTTTCACGGCAAACGTAAGACCGACCGTAAACGTTAGTTTTTTGCGAGCTATCGTCATATATGCTTCTCTGCAAGTATATACCATCGACCACAACTGCTGCAACACTTTTGCTGGCCTTGGAATTGGAGGTAAAGTCGTTAGTATTAGCTGAATTCATTCTAGTAAATAACATTAAAATTAAAACATAAAATCGCGAAGAAAGGAAGAAAACGAGGACAAATAAAATTGATATATAATTTAAAATTGATATATCTTTGTAAACTTGTTTTCTTAAGATACTCTTATATAATAAAATCTAGGACGGTTAAGAATTTAGAACTCTGCCCATTGTTATAATGTTTGAATAATTTGTAGATAAATATCTAATTTACATTTTACGTAATTTAAATTTTTTCTACTTTGAAAAGTTTAATAAAGGTGTAAGCCACCTATCTGTCCATCTTCTGTGCAGACTTTTCAAAAATTCCACGTTGTTTATCCGTAATTCCCAAACTTTGTTCAATGGACGAAGGCTGTGCAAAGAGAAGCTTGTATTAATTGCTAGTGGAAAAGTCTGCAGGTAATTGAGTGGTTTTATGTTTTAAATAATAGTGATAGCTGTCTGATTTAATAGTTCTAGTGCAGGGAATTTTTGCATAATATTTTGTTGACAAGAGAAATTGTTTCCTTCTTTTTTGCATTTCTAGCTCTTTGGATTCAGCTTGTAAGGAGGCATTCCATTATTCGCGTATATTCACACTCTTGTATATTGTTATTTATAGTTGATAAATTTCACGTGGCAGGTTAGCCCAAAGCAACTGAATGGAACTACTGTGCCTTGGAGTTTGCATATCATTGGTTGAAGGCCACTTTGCTTTTTAAGAACAAAATGTTATCTTGGCAGGGTATTTCATAAAACCGGTTCAGCTGTTTTTTCTTCGTAGTTATTGCATATTTTGAGGCTTATTGCAGGTAGTCCGGCTATATGGCCAAGCGTTTTTGGTCAAACCTAAGTGTTGCTGAGTACGTAGTTTAATCAACCTAACTATAATGGGTTTGAATATAATGCCTTGACAGTAAATTAGCCTGTACACCCAAGACCATAAAAGAAACCAGATTTTGCCCTTTCCATCTGTAATATTTTGTCGCATAAGGTTGCGCATTCCTAGGATATATCTCCTTTTGTTTCGCGTAGTAACGCGGTAGCAGTGGTAGCTCAACTGGACTGGGGTCCCCAAAAGGATAGGAGATCCATCGGTCAACAAGTCCCAATAAACATCTCACGGAGAAAGCATACTCAAACCTTTAATCTTACCCACGATTACCTCAGGTAAAGAGTGGGCTGTACATCCTGAAGTCTTTCTATCATGCTGTCATAAATCGAGCGCTTTACTGAAAACATATCAAATCACAACCATAAAACCTGAATGAACTATTTTAGGCTAGTATATACATGTCTGGAAATTTTTTTAGTGTTGCATGCGCCACACTAAAAAAAATTATGTACATGAGCCAAAAGTCTTAAATGATTTACTGATAATCCTTAAACACCATTAAGATCGTAAAATGACTGTCATAAGTAAAATCATCGCAAATATATACAAATTGTATATGATTTCTATCAAATTTTCCATGCTTTCTAAGGTTTCTAAGGTTTTGGATTACAAATATGAGGCAAATCTAAATAGCTAAATGTTGGCGATTCAATAGGATAAAGATCAGTATTTGATTGCTCCAAATCAAAAGACATCAAAGTTTAATAATTCTTTAGCATGCTGATAATAAATATGAGGCATATATACGAACGTGCAAGAAGTTCCAAGCAAAAAGACATTAACTACGTGTTTCACTAATGATGAATGATTTTCTCCAAAGTTGGTATTTAGCTGTACATGAGCTTCTATATTGTTTCTATCTTAGTTTCTCTTCTATTTAAGAGTATTTTTCTAATTAAAAGTCTGAGACTAAGATTGGAATACAAAATCCAAACCTGTTAATTGTATACTTAACAAGGGAAGTTAGATTTTAGGAAAAGATATTAATTAGCTTGATGATTACAAATATGAGGCATAACACACAAATTTGAAATCGAGACTTTATATACATATTCGACAAATGGCATTTAACATCCACTAAAAATGACATTTTTAGATTTTTTATGTTTGTTGATTAAAAGCAAAACCGGTTGGAGGGCATACAACTGTCCTTTCTGCACTTGTTTTGTGCCCAGGTGCCCTTGTCGCTCTGCATGGCACCGGGTCAAAATGTTAAATGACCATTTTAATTAAAATGATAGAAAAACTTTAAAATACGCTGCCAGGGGCAACCTGACGCTTGTAGCCCCAAGGGCAAAGAAGCCAAATTACTCAATAACCCATTTCAAGGCAGAGGTTTCAGAGATTCGTTTTAGCACACTCGTGTTACCCCCAGTTGAAATCAGAATCATGCAATGATTTTAATTTGTACAGTTTCAGGACCCCAAGTGATCCATAATGACTCTCCCAACTCTAGGTTGCTTGCTAAAATTTTGAATTAACCCACACTGACATAAATACCACCTCTGGAGTAATTCTGCCCATTCAATCCGGCACTTCCTACTTGGTATTTCATCTTTTTCTTATATTTCACCTAAACCTGCTTATTCGGTGTATTCCAAATTATAAATGGCTAAACCTGTAGCCAAAAAATCAAATCTATAAAAAGCACGCTTTCGTTCTATCTGAAAGCAAGAAAACATGGGAAAATATATAAAACTGACAGAGAAAGGTAAGAAAACTATGTTTATTTTCCCAAAAAGTCCGGCGAAATTTTAATGAGAATAATGGTTCAAACTAGTTAAGAGTGATATGTTACGCATGTGAGAGTTGTTGACCACGTTTGCCAACTTAACTTAGGCGTCTAATTTTTACTTTTTCTATTGTAAGTTTTATTTTACCCTAAAAAAAGTAAGTCCAATGTTGGCAGGAAATAACACACTTTCAGCTCTTGATAATTTAGCTGAAATCAAAGCTTCTGGTTCCTTCTATAAGTAATGCTGAATGTGGAAATTCTCCGCCCTGGCATTGTTTTTTTTTGTACTTATTTAGTAGCCGGGCAACACGCGAGAAGTTAAGTTTGGTTAATGTTAATGAAATAAAACAAAATATGATAAAAATATAATAGTTTAGAAATAAATTTGGGCTATATATTTGCAAATTGGGGGGGGGGGGGGTTAAAGCATGACATATATTAAGTACATAACCTAGGTACCTTTTTTGCCCCTTTAATCCCAAAAAAACAAGGCTTAAATATTTTTCACAGAGTGCGTAATACCTCACTAGGCAGCGGAGACCTGATTTTTAATAGGGTTTTTGAGATTCTATATGCGGTTCTTCTCGCATGTTGCCCGGCTTCTAAATAAGTGCCGTTGTTTTTACCTATGTATCTCTTAATCTTTTTGTGTGTTTTTCAGTGAAGAGTGCGAAAAAAAATAATACACCTTCTTAACGGTTTTTCCAAACTGGAGCAATATTTATCCTTGTGTTTAAAAGGTTTTGTTTTCCCTCAACTCAGGCAAGACTTATCTTTTGCAAATTAATGAATATCAAAGGTCTTTTTAGGCTGGACGCATAACTTACTTCTCAGTTATGCTTTTAATCATATGATTACAACTAAGGAGGATGGAAGATGATATTCAACATTCCAGCGGTACTCATGTCCGCCAGCCGACAGGACCCCCTAAAGGATCTCTTCGTACCGTGTCAATCATGGAGACGCTTAGTGAGCTGGCAACGGGGACTCATGGCAAGCCCCTCCTTCGAAAAGACGCTTCGAGGTTTCACCACCCACGGTCGCGAAGAAACTCAGAAAAGCAGGGAGAATTCTCAGATCACATTATGAGTGTGTCGGAAAGATTATTGGAAGAAGTGCTTCGGGACCGAAATAAATCGCAAAAGGCTATGCAAAGTGACTTGGAGTTAAGTTGGAGTGGTGATAAATACATGTTGAATAAAAGAGGAAGAAGTGTTGACGATATTTTGAGAACCCGGGCTCCTCCGTCTCTACCACCTCCCGAAGTCCCTTATATAGGCTCGTTAGAAAGAAGAAGGAGAAGAAGACTTGGTGGGAAAATGGGTTTTTTTGTCAACCCACGAAGAGGGGAAACAGATTGGGAACAAGATGACGACGATGATGAAATTGGTGATGTTTTTAGTGACTGTGAATTGAAAGCAAGAAGTACAAAAGGTAGTGTTTCTTATACGTGGAAAGATAGATCGAGAATGGTTGACAAGACAGTGAAAAATGTAGCGAAACATTCTAGAGAAAGAGGCTCTACGCCTGATTGGCTGAAAAGGATACTCGATGCTGCTGCAAAGGGGCAACTTGCCAAACTGGTAAGTTACTTTTCATTATCCCTTTTACTGGCCAAGCTTTATTGTCTTCGAATTAAGTCTTAAGTTTTTTTCCATATCTCGAATTTGGTCTCTATGTATTCATTTTTCTGGTGTCAAATGCTTGAGTCTCACTTGAATTAGAATCAAAAACTCTAAACTTAAATATGGCGAAAATTAAAATTCGAAAAACAGTTAAAATACTGGATTGAAAGGAATAATATCCAAGGGGAACCCCTGCTTCAACCTATACGCAATATGGGGATGGGCAATAGGCCTGATTCCTCCATTGTGATTGACTCCAAGGCCCTTGAACTGGAAAAAATAAGCATATATGGCCATAAAGTGCGCTTTATTTTATATCAGACCCTCTACTAGTTCTATACACAGGTGACAAGGGTCTATCCCTTCCCAGAAATTTCAAAATTCACGGCTTTCACGAATTTCCCAAATAATTCTCCTACGTTTTGCTTTGCAAATTTTTTATCCTTAAAACATAGCCTACTCCAAACATGCCTCATCTCCAATCATCTACTACACCGCCCCCTGACCCTTAGCGAGATTTTGGCTGTATACACTTATGACCCTGTAACCCTGGGTTATCCCTGCGTGTACAGTGCTAGTTCTTTGGAGAAAATATAAAAGGGATATGGCGTAGCCGAAGGTCTGATTTATTTTGGCGAAATTTAGCTATAGGGGCATGCAAAGTTAAGTTTTCATGCCACGCTCAAGACTAAAATACTCCAAAAAGCTATGATATTTTCTGAAAGATGTCACCAAAATGTGTTCCCGTTTTTTTTTTTCATGCGGCGTCTAGGCCATTTACGAAATGGCTTATGCAATGCGACATTTTGCATTCAGGGAACCTTTTCAAAGTTCATATGTTTTTATGTAAATAATGCGCCCAATTATACGATGTAGGCATAGTCAACTCATTTTCGAGAAAGCTTTAGATATATCGTTTTGTCTTTGTCGTAAAGATGAGGACAAACATATTCACGAACGCAAGGTGCATATTTCAAGTAAGCAAGGTGATTAATTTAGTGTTTTAAAAACGTGACTAAGTTATTTTGCGGGTCAACCTAAACGCAATCCGCTTTGTCATTTGTATGTTTGGGTCTTAAAGAACCCTAGTGCTTGCTATTTGCAAGGTTAGCATGTAGCCTAAATTTCTATCACCTGCATTCTTCTTAAAAATTTATCACCTAATAAAAGACAGCTTTATAAAATAATAATGTACTTACGTGTTATATAATACACACTCGAGAAGTGAAGTTTGATGAATGCTAATGAAATAAAATAAAATATGATGAAAATACAATACTTTAGTAACAAAATTATGAAAACTACAACAACAAATTATGTAAGGGGGACCGGCCAGAGCGCATTATATTAAACAGGTAACCTACACTAGCTTAACCTAACCCAAATACCAACTAAATGTTTAATTAAAATATAGCTATTATGTAATTTCCCACCGAGCCGAAGCTCATTGTCTGGTATAAACACCATTAAAACCGGGTGTTGTCTCATGTTCGCAATACAAATTCTTGAGTGTGTAGGCTATTATGTAACACATAAGTAGGCTACCAATAATAATTTTCACACAACAATAAACACTTGTACTCTTGCGTTATGCGGGCCTTTCTAAAAAGTCAGGTTTGGTTAATGCTAATAAAATAAAATAGGATGAATATATAATAGTTTATAAACAAATTTGGGCTATATATTTGCACATTAGGGGGGGGGGGTAAAGCATTGCATAAATTAAATGCTTAACCTAACTTAACCTAGACACCTTCCCCCTTAAACCCCCAAAAAACACAGTTTAATATCGTATACGCAATGAAAACCACGCTATCATTGCCTAGTCTATAGCGGTAAACATGTCAAAAACGGGTTTTATCATTGCCTATACTCTATAGTAGTTAACCCGAGAGGCCCGCATAATGCAAGAGTACCTAAACACTAACATGTCTGGGGAAATAGAATTTGAGCTTATTTTCCCAGTTTCTATGACGTTTCTAGGGCGATAAAATCCATTCGAATGTATATTTTTGAAATACTTTAAGATTTGTGACTGCTTAAATAGATGCTGCAATAGATTGCCACTTGCACGCCTCTACCCCCTCGTCTCCTTGTGACTGCTTAAATAGATGCTGCAAAATATTGCCACTTGCACACCCCTACCCCCTCGGCTCTTTGTGACTGATTAAATAGATTTCTTAAATAGATGCTGCAATAGATTGCCACTTGCACGCCTCTACCCCCTCGGCTCCTTGTGACTGCTTAAATAGATGCTGCAATAGATTGCCACTTGCACACCTCTACCCCATCGGCTCCTTGTCGTCGTGGTTTTGGTAGTCTGCGTTGCTCTTCTGTAATTTTAAGCTATAGAGTTTACCACATAGTAGCAAAAGCTTCACACCTAAAACGGACAGAAATTACAAAGAATGATAAAAACCAGAACCAGTGGCGTCGTTTGGGGGTGGCTAGGGGGGCAGTTGCCCCCCAATAAATTGGAAAAAAACTATTATATAGCCCATGCCCCTTGACTCTCTGGATGTGGAACTTTTTTGCCCCCTCAATAAAAATGCTGGAGCTACGCCCCTGACCAGAACTGAAACAACTTTACGTTATACCAGTGTATATATATATATATATATATATATATATATATATATATATATATATATATATATATATATATATACTACATTCATATGTAGTATGTATATATATAACGTACTACATTAGTACGTTACGTTGTCTAGGCAACGAGAAATGTTACAGTAACCTTTGGTCTGCTTCGCCGACAAAAGTATTAGCCTAAACGATGTAGTTGCCAACCCCTTGGAACATACAAAGTGATATATCACAAAAGGATTTTTTTTTTTAATATTTAAACTGTTCCTTTAAAACACGTTGCTTAAACTAACTTTATTCTCTATTCCCGGTCACCCGATCAATGTTGTTATTTTAAAAACCCACCTTACAACCTAACTGTGTGCCACTTTGCTTAAAATATAACCTCCCAGGGTTTCAAACGTTTTGGGGCCCAACTTTGTGGTAATTTCTGTGGGGTTTAAAAAGTTTGAGTTGGTTGTCCATTTTAATTTGTTAATGTAATTTGTTTTAGCTTTCATTTATTCACTGATAGTAAAACTTGGTTCATTTTAAAATTGATTTGATTATTCATTTTGATTTCTTTTCGTCTTAGGCTTATTTATACATTTAATTATTTGTTTTTGTTTGGACTTCACTTTATTTCTGATCATTTTTGGGTTTATCATCACTCTTTAGCCTAACCTTTTCTGGAAAAAGCTTTTTGTAATTCTAATTTCTGTTCATTTTTAAATGGCCCTAGTGTTAATATGTGTTAACAGTGCGATTATTTAACACTTTTAAATACAAATTGATTGTAACGATTCGTGGTGCCTGAAAATCGGTGGATTTATTGTTTCCCACCATTTGGTGGTTGGTAAACCACCAAATCTTTCCTACTAAAAAAAAATGATGGAAAATGTTTTATTATGCATAATAAGGGTCACAAAAAAAGTTTCAAGTATTATGACCAAGTATTAACTGCTTGTAAGCTATGAATACTACATGGCAACTGTTAATGGGCAAAGAATAATAATAAATACAAAACTGTAGAAAAAGGAAAAGCTAAAGGGTCTTTGCTTAAAGAAACTGGAATCCGAGCCAAAGCAAAAAGTTTCCGTCTCTTTGAGAAAAAAGCACATTCCTGTCTAATCTTCTTTAAACTTTCAGGGATCGATCCCTGGACAGAGAAGATCAAGATTAAAAAAAATCAAGAAAACTCGCTGCTTTGAAAGGTTTATAGCTTACATGTGAAATTCCCTGGGCCTAGAGAACCCTGAATAAAAACAAGACACAGTCTTCTCGAAAACGGGTCTATAAACCTTTTTTTTTTAAGTCCTTAGACCTAGGATAACGTATATAAAAAAGCAAACATCAAGCGCTGACACCGTAGGAGTCCCCCCTCCCCCCTTACGACACCCCTCCCCCTCCTCAGCTGCGCCCCTGACTGAACCTAATGGTTTTAGTCGATCGAATCTTAGCTTTTTTCAACCACGCAAGTGGACACTCACTAAATAAAAATGTATGGTTTATTGTGTTCTTTATAGTTGTTTTGGTAGAAGTTCAAACGCTGCTGTACCAGGTGTGTATTGGGACAAGTATTGACAACAAATATACTTTGACTTTATTTGACTCACATCTGCGGCTTCTCCACCATGGTCAGACTTAGCTGGTGGCTCCACCCCCAAGACCCCCAAGAACTGGACAAGCAAAAATTACCTGAGAAAATCTGACGCCATCTTCTGGATAAGTTGCGCATAAAAAAATAAAATAAAAAACTCGGCCGATATCCGATATTTTTTTTCCGATATCCGATAATGACACTGACCCCCATATCGGTCCGATAATATCGGCTGGCCAATATCTGGGTCGGGCCCTAGTCTGGACTAGTCGTCAGATAAGTTACACCTGCTAACCATGGAAAATACAAGGTAAGTGAAGATACGTGACGACGTATTTAAACAAGCCATTCAATCATTTCAAAAATTGAAATTATGTACAGAGAACAAAAACGGTCAGTAATAGTGAAAAGTGGTACATCTTCAGGTGTCTGTAATATTTTATTTTTATGTTGGAGTACACTTGGTCATTGTTGTTATTCTCCTATTTTTCTATAAGCATTTCAGCTAGCTCATGGTTGGATAAAATTTGTTGTTATTTCTTATGGATTGCATCCGGGGACGTTTAGACTAGCCAGATTAATCGGGTAAGGGATGCTGGAACGCACTCGTAGAGGAAATATAAGAAACCCCGCAAGATTAATTTCGAAGGACCTAAAAGCATAGTTAGAGAATTTCAGATCCCCCTCCCCCCAGAAGAATAATTGGATGCTTCAGAAAAAATGAGGCTGTGTACAACTATTTATACCGTAATAGCCTTTTACTGTTTTTCAGCAACGCGCTGTAGCACCTCTTGAGCCTACTCTTGTGAGGACCCTGGTTGATCACCGTGGTAATAATCTGGCTCATATACTCGCTTCACGTGGTCATACTGCAGCACTTTCATGGCTTGTTACAGCAATGGGAGAACATTTTTTACCTGCTGTATTTGAAACGAACGATAAAGGCTTCAGTCCTGTGTTGTGTGCTGTAAAGGTATGTGATCTCTTATGTATGAATTAAAACGCCAATTACCACACAAAATACAAAGATATTCTTTCTTGGAATATGAAAGAATTGAAAAATTAGGCCCCTAATTCTTGGAAAAAAAACATTCAAATTTACTAACCAACGCATAACATATGTTGGGCATAATACATATTGGGTGGCCTGTGCCGTGGCTTAACATGGGTTTAACTTTCAGGGAAACTTAAAGTATTGCTCGCCTCCCCCTTCTATCTCCCACCTTTCTCAGTCTACTGGATTTTGTCTGATATCAGGGTTTCAAATTATCTTAAAAATAATAGGCTAAAGGCTAATTCTTAGGCTACATTAATTAAGTAATACAAATAAGCAAAAAGACCTACATGATGTTACGTCTAGTAACACCTAACTGATATTTCTTTGAAAAACTTCAAAATGTCAAAATGTGTAAGAGAATAAATGTTACTGAAAATACATGTTATATTGTTTTATGGGCTCAAGAACTTGCTATAAACCTATGAGAAAAATGATTATGAGTCAAATGATCTGATTATGAACTCCATTGGAAAGAAGGATATAACTTCCCGTGTTTACTAGAGATTTATATCAATAGACGTGACCATCCTTTAGAAGCGAACCCCTTTTCACAGCTACATTTGACAACTGACATTACCACAGGTTCTAGTATCCTAATCTTGGTTCTAAGCTATCTTCTGGTTCTTCCAAACTTTTTTTTTTTTTTTTTTTTTTTACTGCGAAACAAAAAGAGTCTGCGGCTTAGCTATTCCGCGTTTTATATTCACTACTTCCAACATCCTTTCTAATAATACTTCCTTCATAGGTGAGACTATCCTCCCCGTCAATTTCACCGTTGCCAAATATAACCTCTATACCCTGATTTATTCCTAATTTAAGCGACAATAAATTGCTTCTGTTCGTTAACATTTTTATTTTGGATCCTCAAACCATCTGCATTATTTAAGTCTAGGATGCTTTACCTTACCATTGAACATCTTGTTCTTCCATAGTCTTTGATGTGTTCTCTTTGGACGAAGTGTGTCCGAATAATACATATAGATGGATAAAAAACACAACCCTACTTCTGACCCCAGACCGGGCCTAACTACTAACATCGCTTCCTACGTCAAACATCTTACTCTCTATACTCACTGTTATTAAGAGTAAGCAGCATGTATACAAGTGCTTTTTGCACGCAAGATTTTGATTCTTAAAGAGAAATTAATGTTTCGTATATAATATGTAAAGATTGAGATACCTGATGCTACGCTCTTATACATAGCACTAATCGCTTTAAAATCATTTTCTTGTATGTAATATAAGATGAGAATAAGATCTCATTTGAATCTCTTCAACTGTTCATAATTTATGAAATTTAGGACTATAGGGGTTTAATAATTAGTCACTTTAAAAAAAAAATGCTTTTAATTCACTTTTAATAAAAATCGCGAAAGTCATGTGAGCACATCCTCTGATTTTTCTAAGATTCGCGTTCTTCTCATAAATCTTATCTACATCATTTTCTTTTCTAATAACTATCATCGTTCTAAGCAAGTTGTTCTTATTGGAAGCGAGCGAATTCTTCTTTAATTACTATGTGTAATCACTCTTTTTTATGAAGGGTTTTAACTAAAGTTTTCCTAAAAACACTTCCCCTTTACCAAGATCACATAATCTCAATTTTCAGTATCTTAAAGGCTATGTATCGTTGTAACCGCCATGTTCAAAAACTCATTTACTATTCCATTAGTACTTTAATATCATCATTTTTAAATCCTTTTAATATTCTCTCGAACTCCTTGCTAGATAAATCTTCCTTCATTTCTAAATTATTACAGAAATGTTCTTCATCATTAACTCGTGTTTTTCTATTTCTTTTCCCTCACAGCTTTATTACGGTTTAGCTTATTCCCAAAACGTTTTTCCCGCATCTCCTTATATTCTATTTGTCACTAATTGAGGTTCCAGTCCTATCTTTAACTTGGGCTAGTCCGTGCTGGCTACTTCACCTCAGTTTCTTAACGTGTCAAAACAATAACTAATTATTTTGCCATTCAAGCCAGTGTTGCCACTGGACTGAAACCAAAAAACGGTGCCGGTCGATGAAAAAGCGGTGTTTTTGCGGTATCCTCTCTACCGAAACACGGTATAGTTTATGGTGTATTTTGATACCCGTAATGCAATTACATTGCCACTAGTTTCAACAAAAATTTACTTTTTAAAAGTAATTGATTCCTTGCTACTTTTCTAGCAAATGGATACTATTCTTTATTATTTTCTTAAGTGATATATTCTGCCATGAATTTTGAACAAGAAAGGTAGAATAAAAATGAAAAAGATATCCCTTAGATACCTACTCGATATATAAAGTGGAGAAAATAGTCCACACTTTTTCCCACTTTCTGGCACCCTCACCCTTCTTCATCACTAATAGCTCGTGCATACCACCCGTTCTCTAGAAAATTGGAAGCAGTATAATCTACTCTTTCCTGTTTTAAACTAGATTAAACGTTTATTTATCAATATTTGTTTCATTTTCGGCACTTTCTCCAGAAATACTCAGTATACTGTCATGTTTTTCCCATTTTATATTTTTGGTTACTCCGATATACCGGCCTTGAAAACGAAAAATTTCGCGAGTTCCGCAGTAGTCTATCAAGCCATATATCATTAGAAGTAGAGAGCAAACAGTCCCTTTTCCCGTACGGTGACATTACTTAGTATAAATTCAGTGATAAGAGTCAGTGATTGCGGTATAAGTGGCAGGCAACACAGATTCAAGCTTTTAGCTCTTTCGCCAATATTCTGCTGCGTTTCTTGGTCTGTGCTCCTGTCTATCGGACTATTATAGGACTATCGAATAGTCTACTCAAGCGTTTCTATGTTTTTAAATCTACGTTTTTTATCAGCTTAAAGCTGATATAGAAACCCAAACAATTTCTTTATTTTACTTTAAAATTACGAGGAATGTAACGGAATTATAAATTTTAGGGATCGCCCTGTAAATTTTTAGAAGAAATATTTCAATTATCTCATTGAGGTGTTCTTACTCCCAGCGCTCGAATTAAAATTCCTCTTCTTCCTTTAAATGTTAGGTCAGTTTGTCGCACGGAAGCAATTTGGTTGGTTGGTCCACTTTTTTTCGCAAATCAACTCTTTTTACGTCTACACTTGCAATTCAACATTTAGTCGGTTTACAGCCGGATGTTTTTCCGTTGATTTTGAATTGAACATCAAATATTTTGCAGTAGGCATCAAGACATGGCTAGTTGTAGAAAAAAGACAAGACAGATGGTCCGAATAAAAGCATATTAATCAATTTCAATTGAGCAATTTTCTATGATTTTTGAAATACCGTGATGGTAATGGTAGTCAAGGCTGTTATATCACTAGTAACCTTTTAGCTGCAACATAATGAGCGCACAATCCATAGTGATCGTGACTTGGAGGTACCACTAGTAAAAGAGTAGCTCAAAGTAATATTCCTAACCAGGGTCGCCAAAGGGACACTTACTCCTTTGACATTTTTCACGGTGATGTCGGGACACTTAGGGTCTAGAATTTGAAAAAAGAGCGATACTGTTTGAATGTTTTCCAGTCAATGTTTTCGTTTTTGAATAGTTAGTGTTGATTTTTGCTCTTTTATTGCTATAAACTGAGCGTCGACTTTTCTGGTTCGATATTTTCTTATTAATTAGGAGTTTTCCCGTTTTGAGTGCGTGCTCAATTTCTTTGCTTTTTGTAAAATGGCAACACTGATCCAAAATTGAAACCTAAAGAAATAGGTGACTGCATCGCTAAGAAAAAAAAGCAAGAAGCTAGAATTAGAGATGTTGAAATCGAGTTCTAGTCGAACCAAGCTGCTAGTTTTGTGGAGAGACACTGAAAGTTTCTTTTTTTGTTCATTTTGACACTTTGATCCAAAATTTTTTTTTCAACCCTGGTCCGAACTCGAGCTAACGCAAAAATGGAATCTGATTGGTAAAATGCATTGCATCATAATGAATATAAAGTAAATGAAGTGTCGTTGATCTTTTTCTAACTTAGTAAGAAGAAGAACAGGGAAAAATTCGATTTTGTTTGTTATTAAACAAAAAAAAAGAGAAGCATAGCCGCCTGCCAAGCTCCGGCGCTATGGCCTGGAAATGCACTTGAAGACAAGGAAATATAGCATAAACATCAACAACGATAAGAACAATAGGGAATTCCTTTCGCAAGACAATGGAATTCTATATTTGAATGAATATTCCGACCCTATGTCCAAGGGCCGTCCTCAGCAAAATATAAATATGTTAAAGAAAAGAGACACTAAAATATGACCATTAAGACTAAAATAATTGTTTTTTAAACAGTCCCAGCATCCTTACTTCAGCAAAGTTCAACCAGGAAGTCCTGCCGCTACTATGAAGCTTATGATTGTTTGAATCTTTGTAATTCATTGTAAATCATTGCAATAGTTGGAAATGTTTCTGTTTTGAATTAGGATATATCAGGCTCCTTAAGCATTTTGTTTCTCTTCCCTTTTTTAGGATGGACAATTAGAAACAGTCAGATGGATAATAGAAAATACCCCAGTGGGCTCGATGCTCGGAACAGCAGACACAGAAAAGAGTATTTTACATGTAACAGTTAAAGCCGATAAGGTAATTTTTTAGCTTCTAGCGTTTAGCGTTTTTAGCTTTTGTACGCCGAAAAATCCTTTTTTAAAAGTTTTTTTCTCCCCAGATGTTTTTATATTCTTTTTGTTCCAAAATTCAAAGTTTCAGTGTTGTACCATTAGGGGGTAGTTTATCCGTAAGGGTTTAAATATCCAAAGTTTCACCGAAAAGAAGTTTTTTTTTGTTTTTTTTTTCTACATGCTGAAAACAGTTGGCATCAGGCAAGCTGAGACGTGTGAACTGTCATTATATCAAGCTAAAATTCACTGTTTTGAGTCTGGGAGGAAGCAGGCTATTCGATTTTTGAACGAATAGGAAATCATCGTTTTTTCACATTATTTCCAAGCTACCATATTTTCTGCACGATATCATATACCTAGAACTGAAGCTGATGCGACAAATACATCACTAGAAGAGCCATCCAAAAGTTACCACACTAGAAGAAAAATTATGTTGAAGTGGTGTTTGTATTCGTTTTTTTTTTCACTCTATAAGATCGATTTTCTTCTTTTTTGAAGAAATACAATTTTTTTATTTGTCTTAAGTCATTGAAAAATTACTAAACTAGAGATATTATCCCTAAAAAAGGGAAAGCTACGTCTTTGTTTAACTTTCTTTTTCTTAGAAAATTATCAGGCTGATTTTCAGGGTTGTGAAAGGTTCATGTTGGCATTTGAGATTATTTCTACGTTGTTTCTTTTCAATTGGTGCTTGCTCAAATTAATTTAAAATTGAAAACGAAGGTGATTTAAGAAAAAATGTGATGATAATGATGTTTAATTTCACTCGATGTCTGTAAATGTCAAGGACGGAAGAAAAATGTTTAAAACGTGAAATTCGTAAAAATATCCTAAAAAGCGTCATTTCGAAGATTTTCCTGCTTAATTTCACAGAGTATATCTCTCAGCATATACACAGGAGTGTAATTTGGTATGAGGTAGAGGGGGATGGGTGCAACTGCCCCCCCCCTCCCCAGCTGAAAATTAGCGTCTTCAAAAATCTTGTCAAAACTAAATTGGCTTACTAAAAAAAAGCCTCCCACAAAACGGATCGGTTTTATTTTAGTATACCTTTCCCTTTATTGTATTGTACCTTTGCCTTTATTTATTATTGCATTTTTCATTGCCATTTTCAATTGACTTGGGAAAATTGGTTCCACCCCCACCCCCCGGCTCTTGACGAAATTACGCCACTGATAGAAAACCTTAAGGAAAAGAACATAATCCGCTTTGAGCTATCGTTTCGGTATTCAGTGGAACGGTAGAACAGCCTAGATAATTACATTTTTTTTTTCAAATAAACGCAAAACTAATTAATACCACATCCCACATTGCCGCCCAGCAGGTAGTATAAACCGAATTAATTTTTCCTATAAAGAAATGTTTAAAGGATGTGCGCAGGGTAAACACAGAATTCTCTTATCAGGTTCTTTAATTGGTAAGTATCAATGGTTTAGGACCCCTGGCAGTCTGTGGTGGATCCCAGTGTTTCTGATTGTATACTTGCGCGTTGTGCCATGCTGTCGAAAAATGTAAATGTCTTTCTTAGGTAGACCTGAATCTATCCAATGTCCAATCTGAAATATCAACGGACAAAATAACCGTTTGCTGCTACTCAAAATTGGGATTTGTTAAAGGAGAGGAAAAAAATGTAATCGAACTTACTTGTGACAAAACATTGAAGTTAATATTTTAAAAAGAGTCACTATCAAATCTTTGGCTAAGATGTCGAAAGAACTAGGCCTAGCCAAAAGATACCAAAAAGCTTTAACATTTATAATTCCCTTCCTTACGTATTTGTAAAACTAATTTCTCTCATATTGTTGTTATGAAAACAAGACATCGCAATGAACTATATTCCAACCAAAAATTAAGATTCAAACTTTTGAGTATTCAGCCAGGTATTCAGCACTTAAACTCGCTGACGTATAGAAGCACAATTAATTACAAAAAGAACTAATTTTTTTTTACTATTATATATATGAACAATTTTTCTATTTTTATTTGAGTTGGTATATTTTTCATTTTAATTTCCTGCTTTGCTACTTATTTTAGCTCATCTTGTTTTATCATACGCTTATCATCTTCGATTTTTAGTAGGTGCACATATAAGGTAAGAAAATATTTGTAAAATATTTACGATACTTTCCCATTATATGGACACTTCTAAAAAGTCAGGTTCGGTTAATGCTAATGAAATAAAGTAAAATAGGATGAATATATAATAGTTTATAAACAAATTTAGGCTATATATTTGCACATTAGGGGGTGGGGGGTGGTTAGTAAAGTATTGCATATATTAAATACGCAACCTAACCTAACCTAGGTACCTTTCCCCTTCTAAACCCCAAAAAACAACAGTTTAAATATCGTCTACGCAATGAAAACCACGGTATGGATTGCATTACTCTGAAGCCGTCCATTGAATTAACCCGTCAAAAACGGGTTTTTCATGACTGGTTTCCTTGTTGGTGCCCATATAATAGGAAAGTACCATATTTACAAAAAGAACTTTCAAAAACACATGAAAATTTTTTTATATGTATTTTGAGTACTTATGCATTATAACTAAACCAGCGCTATAGACTGTACGAGGAAACAAGACAAACGGGTATTTGCTAGATAAATTCATGGCAAAGCGTGGTTTCTCATTGAGTTTACAATATTTAAACAGTTGTTTTTTGGGGTTTAGGGGGGGGGAAGGTACCTATATTTAGGTCACGTATTTAATATATGCTATGATTACCCCCACCTTCCCCCTAATGTGCAAATATATAGCCCAAATTTGTTTCTAAACTAATATACATTCATCCTATTTTATTATATTTCATTAGCATTAACCAAACTTGACTTCTTTCGTGTATAGTGCTGGTTTAGTTATAATGCATAAGTACCGTATTTTGTTACTTTTTACGAGTTGGACTAAACCCCCTTACCCTCCCCTACCTGGAAACGGCCTTGATTGCAGGGTTCAGTATTTATGTGGATTAAGTCCATTTTCGACGCTTTCAAAGTGCCAGTACTCCAACATAACTAGAGGTCAATATGGTAGGATATTGTATGATATATACACTAGAGAACCACGTGGGCCATGGCTGCTAAAAAAAAGAAAACCAAAACGAAAAAAAGAAACACTAAAAAAAAAAAAATGTATATCCCTACCCCTTTTATACATACACTTATTATTTTCAAAATAATGTTTACTTAGCCTCCTTTTCTAATCTTTACTTTTGTAATATCTAGTTGGCACTTGCTCTTTAAAATGTTCATTATCCATTCCTTCGCTCTTGTCCCCATTTTAAAACTTTCGTCTCTAAGATTCTCCAAATCCTGCCACAAAATTATATGGATCGTGAAAAGGTCTTTAATGTTATATTTACATAGATAACCATCTTTTTTTAAATCTATCTTTACTTGATTAATATCATTCAGTACTACATTATGCATTTATATAATCTTCTGTACACATACACTTTTCTTTTTGTAGTTTTTTCTTTAAGAGGTCCACACCAGAGTTCCCAACGCGGTATAGTTGTACAGTTTTTGGTATAATTAAGAGGTCCTGGTACAATGGGGTACGTTGAAGCATGGCCCAATCCAAAATTTCTGGAACATTTCGGTACATTTGAGCTGGGTTTACCATGTCAAGATATATCTCTTCCAAAGATATATCTCTTCCACGCTAAGAGGTAGCTTGAATTCCTCAAGTTACCTCTTAGCGGTTTAAGCAACCAAAAATGGGGTTTTCGTCGATGTGAGACGAAAAGAAATCCTAACAAGTTTCGGGCTAATCATTACAAGAGAAAGAGCGCTCAATATTGGCTTCTGAGAGAGGGTGAAGATATTATTGAAAAAAAAAGGATGCTTGCCTTTCAGCTTATTTTGGTCAGAAAGCTGGCACAATTTTTCTCAAAACGTCGTCAACGCTAATCCACACGATATGTTAGGAGTTAATGAGGGATCGTCATGGTGAAAAGTTTGGGGACCACTATAGCATACGATTCCGACATTGCATCATGAGCGGGTCCGGGGAGGCCGCACCTCCCCCCATACAATATTTTTCTGGTGCCCTGATTCTGTTTTTTTTTCTTTTTTTTACTATTTTTTTTAAATAAACTTAAATAACTTGGTCAATTATTTGTGCCCTTGTCACCCCCCACCTCCAAGGTTTTGCTCTAGATCCGCCTTTGCATTGCATGGTCTCTAAAACTTTTTGGTGCCAATTCTGGTAGAACCATAGAACTCATTCAACTGACGGATAAACAGCCTTTAGGGCTACCTAGCGAGTATTATCGGAAGCCTGGCGTAATATATTAACTATTAAGGACAATATAAAGACAAGCTAATCCACGTCATCTATCCTTTTACTGAACTTTACACAAAGCATTGAAGTCAATAAATTTAATTTCAACATTTAGGCATTAAGTTGATAGCGATTACATGTTATGCTAATAGTAATTTTTAACCTGGCAGGAAGGCCAAGTTTAGAGCTGATAGGGTTTTTCATAAAAAACCCATATGTACTTAAAAGGCTGATACACACTTTTTTTTTCTAAAGATCCATTAATTACTTTGATTAGAGAGTCTCCAACTGTTTTCCTACCAAAATTGGATTGCAGGATTCGAAGTATGGGGTATAGTCTAACTTTAATGACACTTAGTAATTAGTGCCACGCGGATCTAAAAACTATTAGTCATTTGCGCACGTTCAGAGTTATGCGGAGGGCTGGAATTATGCATGAAAGATTGGGCTTATCGCATTCCCTCATGCCATGATGGGTATAAATGAGTTGGCGTTACCAACCGATGTTACTGAGCCTCAAGGGGTCTCCGGCTCTTAACTTTTAAACTTGCTACAAATTACATGCTTCATGATCTGGTATGCATACTAGGAAAATATAAAGAGAACTAAACTAGCTGTTTGAATTGTTTACAGATTTTAAAACTGTCAAATATGTCTCCAACCTGCCTTTTGTTTGAATGTTAATCAAACTCATTTTAGCTCTGGACTTAAAATTTTAAATACACACACACAAACACACACACACACACACACACACATATATATATATATATATATATATATATATATATATATATATATATATATATATATATATATATATATATATATATATATATATATATATATATATATATATATAGTATGTATATTGACTTTGCGCCTTCAATGTTCTCACTTCTGTCTCTTAAGACCGCATTCAGATGTGTATCCGTTTCTCTTGCCATTACCTTCCTCCTATGGCATACATTAAGCTTCCTAGTGTTCAGTCTCATGGCATAGTCTGCAAGTCTACACTCTAACTTTCATACTGAAAATGCTGCTGACTACAAAGTAGGCGTTGCTGCTTATTTCTTTTATCAGTTACTATTATGAACAAGTGGATATTCACGTGTGAAATCTTCTTTACTTGGTAAGCTAAGTAGAAAATTGGATTTTCCTGATCCTGAACCACATGTAATGCAAGTGTGGCCCTTCTTCTTATAGAGTCTAGCTTGGAAAATAATAAAATATAATGGAAGAAGCGTTCTGATTGCTATTATATATTCTTTCTCTTGCTTTTATTTTTTTCTTTCGGCCTCATTTTAATAAAATATTTTCTTGGCAGCATCTGCAACATTCCTAATATTTTGACTCAAATTTCATTTGCTTTTCATGATTCTTATTTTTCTTCTGCACGTATGGTGGAGTTATTTTTCCACAAATACTATTTCTTCAGACACTTATTATTAGAAATAATAACATGAGAAATGGAAGCCTAGATGTGCTAGACTTCCTCAAAGAATTTGTAGTCCTCAAAATATACAATAAATATACTATTCGTTCTGGAAAAAGACTAAAATTGCTAAGTTGACACAGATGGTTTTATGACAAAATTGGTTATTTAAGTGGTTTTGAACTTTCCTTTGTACAAGGAGAGAGGTGAATCGTAGTAGCATTCAAGTAGCTTCTAGTAGCATTCTGGAAAAGCCAAACATTTGAAAATGTGGATACTAGGTCGGTGAAAATGTATCTCCTACATTTTCCCTGGATACATTAGGCCTCTCTGGAGAAACCAATAAGGGTTGTTGGGTTGTGTGTTTCTATGGACAAACGGACGAATCCTTTAATAACAAATATTATTGAACATTAAGAGAATATGCAGACATCCTTCTGCTTCGCAGAAAGTATAGGCTTGTTTTGTTAAGAAAGCATCTTTCCAATTCATTCTTCACTTCCTACGTTTTATTAATGATTAATGTTAGCCAAAGTTAACTAAAAAGGAATAGGCAAACTTTTCTTGTTTTGTTAAGAAATAATTTCTTCCCTGTCTAAGCAAGTTAAGAAATCATTCCTTAATAAAACAAGAAACGTCTACCTATTCCTCTTTAACTAACTGAAGTTAACATCATTCCTCAATAAAACGATGAAAGTGAGGAAGAATTGGAATGGCGCTTTCTAAATAAAACAAGGCTTGCGTAAAATGCAAACTAGTCTCGTTTGATTGTGATACTCCCTTGCTGATAAATATTGTAATATTTTACCAATCAGGGGACTTCTATACTAAATAAATGGGGTGGTTTCTTTTTTTACCATTGACCTTGTATGTATAAAAATGGCCTTTTGGCCTTATCCCCTCTGAAATCTCACAATTTCCCCCGTAATTTCCTAGTCTTGCAGGTATTATATTTTATATTGCGCTTTTTATCTTCGGTTTTGACGAATATACCCATTCTCCCTTCCGAAGCCGAATACTGACGTATATGCCTGCTGCTAACTCCTCATTTAGAAAATTGTTGAAGCTTGTATTCCCGGTTTTTTTTTTTTTTTTTTTTTTTTTTTTTTTTTTTTTTTACTGATAAAAGATTTTCTGACAATATTTGTTTTTAATATATTCAGTGTATTAAAAGTTACTTCCCGAATATTTAATTTTGGATGCATGCAAGCCACCCATAATGGCTTTGCTAATGTGATACACTAGTGACAGCCATTCTGATCATAACAAATGAATTCCCTTTACTAATTAGTAATTCCACCATTCGCAAGAGCTTTTATAACTAGGCCCGTGCCGTGAATAAATCTCAATTCAAACTTGTCTTTCTTTCACATATCGTCGTTAGGAAAATATTTGACACTAGGCCCAGTATAACTGACATCGGTTAGGGGGGCGGGTATGCCTGCATTTTTGAGCCGGTGGGTTGCCTATTACAAACGTGGTATGTGGCTGATCTATCGTGTATGTCACTGTCTGTTAAAACTAAGTTGATAGGATTGACTGCAAAGGCCTAAATTTATTTTATTAAGGTGGGTGACAGTGGTGATGTGCAAGATGTTATGGATTAAAATTTCTTCTTGCATTTTCATTAAAGTTTGTTTAGGAAACTATTTTTTGCGAGTGTTTCAAACAGTTCGTGGTAACGAACTGTAAGTAAGGAGCGACCCGGCTCAATGGTAACCGAAACTCTAAAAAACGGAATTTTGATACCAATAGATACATCAAAAGAATCAGATCTTAATTTTGGTTTCAAATATATAAGTTTCATAAAGTTTAATCTTACCTATCAAAAGTTACGCGCCTGAGAAAATTTGGCTGATTTTCGAAAAAAGGAGTAAAGACCCCCTAAAAGTTATAGAACATTAATGAAAATCACACCATCATATTCAGCGTATCAGAGAACCCTACTGTAGAGGTTTCGAGCTCCTATCTACGAAAATGTGGAATTTTCCATTTTTTGCCAGAAGAAAGATCACGGATGCGTGTTTATTTGCTTTTTTTTTCTTTTCCCCAGGAGTGATCGCATCGACCCAGTGGTCCTAGAATATCGTGGGAAGGCTCATTGGAACGGAAATTAAAAGTTCTAGTGCCCTTTTTAAGTGACCAAAAAAATGGAGGGCAACTAGGCCCCCTCCCACGCTCATTTGTTCCCCAAAGTCACCCGATCAAAATTTTTAGATAGCCATTTTGTTCAGCATGGTCGAAAATATTATAAATATGTCTTTTACGATGACTTAATACCTCGATAACCCCAGGGGGAGGGCTGAAAGTTATGAAATTTACCCAATGTTAACATATAGTATTGGCTATTGGGAAGTATACTGAAGTTTTCAGGGGGAATTTTTTCTGGTAGTGGGGGGTGGGGGTTGGTCGGGGGTTATATGGGAGGATCTTTTCATGAAGGAAGTTATCATGAGAGAAGGGACATTGCTATGAAGGGGGCGCCGGATTTCCCATCATTATTTTAAAAAAAATCAGAAATTAAATATAAAAATACAAGTTTTTCAACTGAAAGTAAGGAGCAACATCAAAACTTAAAGGAACAAAAAAATATTAGCTATATGATTGGGTTCACCTTCTAGTCAATGCCTCGCTCTTTAAGCCAAAGATTTTTTAGTACTTTCATAAGAGCTATTTATTCTAATTAACGGCCTTTGTGATTAATGGGTCATTTTTGAAGAATTGGAACACAATTCGAACTTTAGCTGAAAGAGCAAGGTATTGACTAGGGCGCAAACCCCCTAATATATGTATTAAAAATATATGAATATAGAAGTTCGTTACTTGAGTTAATTCGTAAGTTACGTATATTTATTACTAATAAAAAGGTTTGTGAATAAAATTCAACAAGTTTTGAAAAAGCCAGTTAACCAAATAAAAGTACAATTAGTATGCAAACTTCGGTTTAATTATTCATGTATGGTGACCCAAAATCAGAACCTGCATTAATTAAAAAACATTCACAAATGAAATAAAAAAAAAAAGTTTTTTTAACTGAAAGTAAGGAACGACGTTAAAACTTAAAACAAAGAAAAATAATTCCGTATATGATAGTGGCTGTCCCCTCCTCAACGCCTCTCTCTTTACGCTAAAGTTTGACTTTCTCACAACTCAATTTTTTTTAAACAATAAAATTTTGTTTGAACTGCAATTTTTTTAAATTAACTTTAACGAAATTTACACCATCAGATTCAGCTTATCAACAAACATTATTAAAGAAGCTTCAAACTCCTATCTGCAAAAATGTGGAACTTTGCATTTTTAATTAACTTTAACGAAAATTACACCATCACATTCAGCTTATCAGAGAACCCTATTAAAGAAGTTTCAGGCTCCTATCTGCAAAAAGGTGGAAATTTGCATTTTTTGCTCAAAGACAGATCACGATGCATGCCCTCCAAAAAATGGAGGGCAACTAGGCCCCCTCCCACGCTCATTTTTTTCCCAAAGTCACCCGATTAAAATTTGGAGATAGCCATTTTGTTCAACATAGTCGAAAATGTAATAAATATGTCTTTTAGGATGACTTAATCCCCCACAGTTCCCAGGGGAAGGGCTGCAAGATATGAACTTTGCCCATTGCTTACATATTGTAGTGGTTATTGGGAAGTATACAGACATTTTAAGGAAGGATTTTTTTCTGGTGGGGGGGGCTGGAGGAGGGGGTTACTCGGGAGAATCTTTCCGTGGAGGATGTTTTATTGGGGTAAGGGACATTTCTATGAAGGGGGCGCCGGATTTCCAAGCAGTATTGAAAAAACGTTCATAAATTGAATTAAAAAAAACAAAATTTTTCAACTGAAAGTAAGAAGCAACGTTAGAACTTAAAACGAACAGAAATTATTACGTATATGAGGGGATTCGCCCTCAAATCAATACCTCGCTCTTTACGCTACAGTTTTTTTAGTGCTTTCAAAAGAGCTATCTATTCTATTTAAACTTCCTTTGTGATTCAGGGGTTTGTGAATTAATTTTTTTTTTAACTTTTAACGTAAAAAGCGTGGTATTTACTAAGGGGAGAACCCCCTCATATACGTAATAACATATACGTAATAAAAAAAAAAAAAAAAAAAACAAGCGATACGGCTAAATAGTAATTGAAAATTTTAAAAACGGAATTTTGAAGTCAATAAATGTATCAAAAGAATGGGCTTATAATGCTGATTCTAAATATATAAATTGTATTAAGTTTAGTATTACTCATCAAAGGCTACGAGCCTGAGAAAATTTACCCGATTTTTTAAAGAGGGGGGAAACATCCCCTACAAGTGAAAGAATTTTAATGAAAATCCCACCGTCAGATTCAGCGTATCACAAAACCCTATTACATAGGTTTCAAGCTCATATCTGCAAAAATCTGCAACTATATCTGCAACATATTTGTTGCCAGAAGAAAAATATACGAATATAGAAGTTTGCTACTCAAGTTAATTTGTAAACTAAGTCATAACAAAATTTAGAGACATCCATTTAGCAAAAGAAGAGACAATTCTTTTGCAAATTTTGTTTACTTATTCAATGACGGAGAGCCAAAATAAAAGCTGCATTAACTAAAAAACGATCAGAAATTAAATAAAAAAAACAAGTTTTTTAAACTGAAAGTCAGGAGCGACGTTAAAACTTAAAACGAACAGAAATTATTCCGTTATATGAAGGGGGCTGTCCCCCCCTCAAGGCCTCGCTCTTTAGCTAAAGTTTGACTCTGTCTCACGACTTTATTTTTTAAAACAATAAAAAACTTTAGCGTAAAGAGCGAGGCGTTGATGAGGGGACAGCCCCTTTCATATACGAAATAATTTCTGTTCGTTTTAAGTTTTAATGTCGCTCCTTACTTTCAGTTTAAAAAACTTGTTTTTTTTTAAATTTAATATGTATTAAGACCCATTTATTGAAAAGTAAATAAAATATGGTTTGTAGACCAGTGGCGTAATTTTGTCCAAATCCTGGGAGTGGAGGGTAAAGTTGGAATTGATTTTCCCAAGTCAAGTGAACCTAACAGTGAAACACAAGCCATATAGTAGCATAAAAGCAAAGGTATACTAATGAAAAGTGATATGTTTCTGTGGATGCTTGAATTATGTAGGTCTGTTTTAATTTTGACACGAATTTTGAAGACGCTAAATGTCAGCTGGGGGGTAAACTGGGTTCGGGGGAGGTAGTTCCCCCCCCCCTGCGCCATAGGAAATTATGCCCCTGTCGTACACCTTTTTTTCAATAGCAGGTACACGCTAGCTTACTTGAATTTTTAAAATTTTCTTTTAGTTCTTCTCCCTTTCGCTGTCTTTCATTTATTGACAATCTTAAAGCAGTGAATAATTTTGCAATTTCCAATAGTTGTTTCAAGTGTCTAGCTGACAGATTATTCCAATAAACTTGAAAATGGACTCCGACCCTTTTTTGGATTTTGGTACTCCTGCACATAATTGTCGGTAAAGCATTGTTTAAATTTAGTGAAGAAATATGATAATCCTGTGCAACGCTGGAAACCACTCTACTTAAAAGGATAATTTGAACCTTGTGTGCGAGCTTGTTTCTTAGTCGAATCTACAGAAAAAAGCCGAGTCCATTTCGACCAATGGAAACGTCGACTATGTCCTGATTTTGTGACTTCCCACTTCTTACACAAACCTCTTTTTTTTGCACCAAAGCGTATTCCCCAAAAACGATTAATGTAAACCACAATATATAAATAATAATAAATAATAAATACAAATTATATATTATATAAATAATATGAAGATAATATATTATATTATCTTCATACAGCGACATAAAGTGACCAAAAACATTTTGATTATCGTATATTAAATAACATTTTAGAAGCCAATTGGACCAAGTCTATATCGAATTGAATTTAAACACATCAGCAAAAGTCCTCGTTTTGTTTTTTTCCGTTGATGGGTTCATTGAAATCGGAATCTACAGCGTGTTATACTAAACTGGCTTGTAAGCATTTAAATTCTATTTTTTGTACATATTTTATTTGGAAAATACCCCACGCCTCCTCTTCAAAAAATTTGTAGTTTTGTTGATGTTGAGCCACCCATACACATAATTGAAATTTCGCTCCAAAAATGTCTGTTATAACTGTATTTTTGCGTTATTTTCCCATAATTAATTTGTGCAGGTATTTTTGGACCACCTAGAAGTTCCAACTCAGTTTTATTTGAAAGCTTGATCTTATCTGTTTATTATGCCCATAAAATGAGTTTAACCCTGAGAGTTAACTTATGAGTGGAATGTGAGTGCCTAGTAGCCCTCCCCGTAAGATTATTTGAAGACAACAATAAAAATGGTAAAACAACATAATCTGCCATCTTTGGTTCAATCTAGCTAAAGCGTTCGAGGTCGAAAATTAATCACGAGAAACTTTTTTTTTAACAGTAAACATTGAGGTTTGGCTGTTGAAAAAGTAGAATAATTATAGTTTGTGTCAATAATTTAAACTGTCAAATGCACTAACGAAGATAGGCTGGATATATAAGGCTGGGACTGTTCCGTTGTTGTGAGATTGTTTGGGTCTTCACTGCGTCATAATCTCCTTCTCTCGTCCCTATCCCCGCAAGGAAAACCCTGCATTCTTGGCATTGTAGTGGCGTTAGGGAGGACCTTTCACGAATTTGTCAAACCACAATCGTGACTGAAAACATCGCTCTAGGGTGACTTTGAGGAGGGGCACCTCTCGAGTGAATTAATGCCTTGTAAACGACACAGTAGTGCACTGGTTTTGATTAAGGGACAGTTCTTCTGTTTTTTTTGTGGTTTTTCTTTGTGCTGACTAATCTTTTCCTAGCTATGTTATTTTTTGTGGGTTTCTTCCCCATTGTGATAATATTTGCAGACATGAATATTTAATGACTCAAAGATAATGAGGTTGATTGTGATTGGTTGTGCAGGGCGTCGATTCTTGTTGATCAGAGTGTATCATCAAGTGCTCAAAACTATGTAGTGACCAAGATGGACCTTGGCTTGCATAGAAACCTTGATTCAACTGGAGGTCCTGGCCGCAGTGGAAAAAGTGGGGTAGCATAGTAGTAATGCTACTTGGCAGTTTTCATGCCCAGTGAAATTTGTTGGCAGCTTTTGAAATTCTGCTACTGGCAGCTTTGGAACTTTTTCCATATCTGGGTCCCGGGAACTTCTTGCTGTCCAGTTGCAATCCAGCTAAAGCACTTTATGTTTTAAATAATGTCGAAATTGTGGTATGGGACACAACGGCGTTGAAAGGCAACTGTAGTATGGACATCTTACTAACAAAATCAGACGTTTTCAACTGACCTTATAAGGAGTTTCAGAAATTTCTCCTAGGGTTTAGGAAACATATAATTAGGAGATGCATAATTTATTCCTTAAAGTAAGAAGGATGGGATTGTTTGGGCGTTTGGATGTTTGCTTTTGAAATTTGGAAGTTTAAGTCTCTACAGGCAATTTTTTCTTTAAATTTAGAGTATATAAACCATATTTTTTCATTTTGTGGCGAAAGGAATGTTAAAACGCCTGGGAATCATAACTTACACATAGCAAAGACTTTTTTTTAGACTTCCAAGCGTGGCGCTCTTCAAATTTGAATTTTCTTTCTTTCTTTTTTTTATTATTTTCTCTTGATATATCACGATAAATTGTCACTCCAGAGGACTCTAGAATTCTATAATTTTAATCACCGGCAATAATTCTTTTTTTTTTTAATGTATCTTCTTGCCTTTTTTTTAACAATCACAAAATTTAAAATTTTACATGATAGTAGCTCTGCAAAGAGGATAAACGTTTTCTTTAAGTATTTATTCTTCTAGTTGAATGACACATCATTATAAGGAATTACTTAAAGTAAAGGTTGTTTACAACATTTGAATAGGCAAGGGGAATTCTGTAGTTCAGCCGTCTGTCAAACTCGAAGATAATACTTCAGAATTACACGGACACTGGAATGCACTAGTCCAACTTGAATAACAACCCTGTCGGTGAAGCCAGAGCTTGACAAGTTTGCTTGATAATTAATTCTATTCATGCAAAACAGGTTTTCCGAGCCCATGCCAATCCGATTCTTTTTTTTCATCTTATCTGAAAGAATTTAAATCCCATGAAAGACGAGAATTCAATCTGACAATGAATGCTTCGTAATTTGATAAACGATTCATTTGCCAAACTCTGGAATGTGAAAAATGGTACGGGAGGGACCTATTTTGATTGTGCTTAAACTGTTTGTCTGCTCAGAATCAAAGCACATTCAGCCTAAAAATAAGTTACCAGTCTATTCTGGCAGGTACGCAGAATTACGTTGGGGGATTATTATGATCCATTCATGGGCGCCGGCAGTTAAGGCCAAGAGGGTACTGACCCCTCGCCTGGGAAGCAAGAAAGACATTACAAGAGTTATAAAAATAGGAAAAGCAGAAACATTCCTACTTATTTATTTAAATCTTCGTGGAATAATTGCTCTTGGTCGCATTTGCTCCCTATGTGGAATTGGGTCTACTTTACTCCGCTGGTGTATGGTTTACTTTGTCGAGTGAACTGTATATAAATATAACACAGTATGATCATTTCCTATCTCAACCGTTAGACAAAGCCGGACCGAGATGCAAGTGCTCCGGAGAACATTTAAACAAGTATCAAACAGTTCGTGGTAACGAACTGTAAGTAAGGAGCGACCCGGCTCAATGGTAACCGAAGATCTAAGAAACAGGAATTTGATATGCATCAAAAGAATCAGATTTTAATTCTGATCTCAAATATATAAGTTTCATCAAGTTTCGTTCTACCCATCAAAAGTTACGCGCCTAAGAAAATTTGGCTGATTTTCGAAAAAAGTGGGAGAGGCCCCCTAAAAGTAATAGAACCTTAATGAAAATCACACCATCATATTCAGCGTATCAGATAACCCTACTGTAGTGGTTTAAAGCTCCTATATAAAAAAATGTTTATTTTTCAATTTTTTGCCAGAATAACGAACCCGGTTGGGGTGTTTTTTTTGTTTGTGTTTGTTTTTTTTTTTTTTTTTTTTTTTTTAACACTGGAGTATCTGTAACAACCAGGTGGCATTGAAAAAATGTAGATGGGTCATTTTACATGAAAATTAAATTTATATTTCCCATTTAAAGTGACCAAAAGAAATGGAGGGCAACAAGGTCCCCGCTCATTTTTTCTCAGAGTCACCCGATCAAAATTTTAAGATAGCCATTTTGTTCCACATGGTCAAAAATATGATAAATATGTCTTTTAGGATGACTTAATCCCCCAATGTCCCCAGGGGGAGGGCTGAAAGTTATGAACTTTACTCAATGTTAACATATTGTTTTGGTTATTGGGATGTATACAGACTTTTTCTGAGGAGATTTTGTCTGGTAGGTGGGGGAAGGAGAGGGTCGGGGGCTATATGGAAGGATCTTTCCATGAAGGAAGTTTTCATGGGGGAAGGGACATTGCTATGAAGGGGGCGCCGGATTTCTCAGCATTATTAAAGAAAAAGATCAGGAATTAAATAAAAAAAACAAGTTTTTCAACTGATCAACTGATTGTGATTAAGAGGTCATTTTTAAAGAACTGGAAAAAAAAATTTGAACTATAGTTTAAAGAGCAGGGTATTGACTAGGGGGCGAACCCCCTAATATACATGTTAAAAATTTATGAATATAGAAGGTCGTTACGTAAGTTAATTCTAAGTTACGTATATTTATTACTAATAAAAACGTTCGTAAATAAAATTAAACAAGTTTCGAGAAAGCCATTTAACCAAATATAATATGCAAATTTTGTTTTAATTATTCATGTACGGTGAGCCAAAATCAAAACCTGCATTAATTCAAAAACGTTCAAAAATTAAATAAAAAAAACAAGTTTTTTTAACTGAAAGTAAGGAACGATGTTAAAACATAAAACGAACAAATATTATTCCTTATTTGACGAGGGCGGTTCACTCCTCGACGCCTCGCTCTTTACATTAAAGTTGTAATTTCTCACAACTATATTTTTTTTAACAATAAAAAAAATTTATCGTAAAGAGCAAGGTGTTGAGGAGGGGACCGCCTCCGTCATATACGGAATAATTTCTGTTCGTTTTAAGTTTTAACGTCGTTCCTTACTTTCAGTTAAAAAAACTTGTTTTTTTTATTTAATAAACTTAAGCGTCATTCGATTTTTTCACGGGTAGACAAGTAAGATTTCTTTTGAACGCAAAACTTGCTTCACCTTTGTAATACCAAATCCTTAACAATCTAATTTTAAATCAATTTATTCCAGTACATATATAAAAATCGGTAATTAATAATGCAAAGTCATCCTTAGATGTTTTTAGAAATTACAAGTAGGTTTCGAAGTTACGAGTTGGTTTCAGAGGCATATTGAGAAAGTTTCTGCGAAAATACGCATTCAAGGGTAATATTCATTGGGCCGCTGATGGCAGATTTAATGGGAGGAGCTGTTAGTACGCACTGAGGATTTAGTAGCCAAAAATCACTAAGCCATGATCTTACTGTTATATTATCAAACAGTTCGTGATAACGAACTGTAAGTAAGGAGCGACCCAGCTCAATAGAAACCGAAACTCTAGACAACGGGATTTTGATACCAATAGATACATCAAAAGAATCAGATTTTAATGCTGATTTCAAATATATAAGGTTCATCAAGTTTAGTCATACTCATCAAAAGTTACGCGCCTGAGAAAATTTGGCCGATTTTCGAAGAAAGGGGGAAAGACCCCTAAAAGTTATATAGGCTAACCTTAATGAAAATTACATAATCAGATTCAGTGTATCAGAAAACCCTGCTGTAGAGGTTTCAAGCTCCTATCTACAAAAATGTGGAATTTTGTATTTTTTGCCAGAAGAAAGGTCACAGATGCGTGTTTATTTGTTTGTTTGTTTTTTTCCCCCCAGGGGTGATCGTATCGACCCAGAGGTCCTAGAATATCATGGGAGGGCTCATTCGAAAGGCAATTAAAAGTTCTAGTGCTCTTTTTCAGTGGCCAAATAATGGAAGGCAGCTAGGCCCCCTCCAACGCTCATTTTTTCCCCAGACTCACCCGATCAAAGTTTTGAGGTAGCCATTTTGTTCACCACGGTCGAAAAATATAATAACTATGTCTTTTAGAATGACTTAATCCCCCGAAGTCCCCGTGGGGAGGGCTGAAAGTTATGAACTTCAGCCAATTTTAACATATAGCATTGGCTATTGGGAAGTATACAGATGTTTTCAGGGGGGATTTTTTCTGGTAGTCGTTGGGAGGATCGAGGGTTATGTGGGAGGATCTTTCCATGGAGGAACTTATTACGGGGGAAGGGACATTGCTGTGGAGGGGGCGCCGGATTTCCCAGCATTATTTAAAAAAAGATCAGAAATTATATATAAAAAACAAGTTTTTCAACTGAAAGCAAGGAGCAACATCAAAACTTAAAAACAAACAGAAAATATTACGTATATGATTGGGTTCACCCCCTAGTCAATACCTCGCTCTTTAAGCCAAAGATTTTTTTGTACTTTCATAAGAGCTATTTATTCTACTTAACAGCCTTTGTGATTAAGGGGTCATTTTTTAAGAATTGGAACAAAATTTGAACTTCAGCGTAAAGAGCAAGGTATTGACTATGGTGCGAACCCCCTAATATACGTATTAAAAATATATGAATATAGAAGTTCGCTACGTAAGTTAATTCGTAAGTTACGTATATTTATTACTAATAAAAACGTTCGTAAATAAAATTTAACAAGTTTCGTGAAAGCCTTTTAACCAACTAAAAGTAAAATTGATATGAAAATTTTTTTTTTATTATTCATGAACGTTGAGCCAAAATCAAAACCTGCATTAATTCAAAAACGTTCAAAAATTAAATAAAAAAAACAAGTTTTTTTTAACTGAAAGTAAGGAGTGACGTTAAAATTAAAACGCACAGAAATTATTCCGTATATGAAAGGGGCTGTCCCCTCCTCAACGCCTCGTTCTTTACGATAAAGTTTGACTTTTTCACAACTCTTTTTTTTTAATAAAAAACTTTAGCGTAAAGAGCGAGGCGTTGAGGAGGGGGCAGCCCATTTCATATACGGAATAATTTCTGTTCGTTTTAATTTTAACGTCGCTCCTTACTTTCAGTTAAAAAAACTTGTTTTTTTTTATTTAATTTATGTACAGTGGTTGAGTTTAACCAAATCACTCAGAGTTTAGTATTCTGATAAATCATTTGAGCCTAATCATTGTATCTGAGCCTAATCATTGAGTGTTGGAGACTCTCGCAGAGGAGGCAGAAATCTCTTTTACTATAAACTGTGTGTTTATTGTGTAGTAGTTCATGTAAAGTGATTTAGTATAGGTACAGGTAAAACGAGTACGGTAACAGACAAGCCTATCTCTTACATTCACTTCAATCCAAAAACTTTCAAATGTAAAAGATCTGGGTAGGTGACAATATATGGGAAATATATAATATGGGCAATATATTTGCACATTAGGGGGGGGGGGTGGTGTTGGTAAAGTATAGCGGGTCTGCATGCAAAATGTGTTAGCTACAATTATTCTGTATATTATGAAGTAAGAATTATTTTCTAACTTGGCGCTAGTAGAGGGGGGGGGGTTCTACTCGTGTCACCCACCCCTGCTGCCACCTATAACTTTTTTGCACCCCATATATGGGCATAGAACCACGTGGTTTATGGTTTTCTCACTGAGAATGAAAAAAACAGGAATTTTCTCACTTGGAAAAACAGGAACTTTGTCACAATTATGTCTGTTTTCATGGATGTTTATGTGTGCTGATCGATTTATTTGATGTTTTTATGGATTTTGTCAGTGAGAATTTGAAAAACAGGAACTATCTCACAATTTTTTATGTTTTTATGTTTTTTGTCAGTTAGAATTTGAAAAAACAGGAACTTTCTCACTGAGAAAACCATAAACCACGTGGTCTTGTTAGCATTTTTAATGCTGACGGGGCACCAAATATGGGCATGGAATCCCCTGGGAAATTGATTGCGTAATCGATTGGGAATTTAGAACACCTGTGCTGTCAGTCGTTAATCAAATTATTTCCAGGCAAAGTTTAATAATGTCTGATAGGTACTGTCAACATTTCTCCAGAAATAGATCCAAGTCATTAATGTCTTTGCCTCGGAAACAACTCTTTTGGTCGAACTCAAAAGATATTAATAACCAAACGCCATGGAAACAGTTCTCCAAGAAACATCTTAGCGATGAATTGTTTTAGCGCGGGAATCAGGTTTCTTATTAATTTGAAATGCGTTAGCGCAGATATGCCAAAAACAAAAGGAACACGCTGAAATTACGTTTAGGGATTATTTGGGCGAAACTGTTTTAGACAGGTTATGGAATTATTTCGGCGAAACAGTTAGAGACATTCTAAAAGATGATTATAGAAGAGAATTTGAGGGTGAAACTCTTTGGTCGTTATAATACACAAGTTCCATTTGAACAGTGTTGTGAGGTCCTCTACCCCAATCCCAAAGGGTTCCGCTCCCCCACCCCAACCCCGAAGGAAGCCCCCGGTACTCAAAGGTCCCCCAAGCTCCCATAGAGCCCCAGCCCCCCAAACGCCCGCCTCCGACCCACCAACGCCCTGCTCAGGTCCACAAAGGGCCCCCGGACCCCCAAAGGGCCCCCCCCGGACCCCAGAGGCCCTCACCCGGTCCTCAAAGGCCCGCGGACCCGAGAAGCGCCGCGGGCCAGGAATGCGCCGCATGGGGATGTGCTGCAGGGATGCGCCGCAGGGATGCGCCGCAGGGATGCGCCGCAGGAATGCGCCGCAGGGATGCGCCGCAGGGATGCGCCGTTTTTTTTAGAGTTCTAGTTTACTTTAATTTTAGTTAAGAGTTTGATGTTTTACCTTTTGAGTTTCAGTTAGAGTTCTTGTTTAGTTTTAGTTAAGAGTTTAGAGTTTTTAGCTTAGAGTTTTTGTTGAAGTTATAGTTTAGTTTAGTTTTAGTTAATAGTTTAGAGTTTTAGCTTAGAGTCTTAGCTTAGAGTTTTTGTTAGAGTTCTAGTTTAGTTTAATTTTAGTTAAGAGTTTGATGTTTTACCTTTGAGTTTCAGTTAGAGTTCTAGTTTAGTTTAGTTTTAGTTAAGAGTTTAGAGTTTTTAGATTAGAGTCATAGCTTAGAGTTTTTGTTGAATTTCTAGTTTAGTTTAGTTTTAGTTTATAGTTTATAGTTTTATCTTAGATTATTAGATTATAGTTTTTGTTAGAGTTCTAGTTTATTTTAATTTTATTTTAGAGTTTAGAGTTTTAGCTTAGTCTTAGCTTAGAGTCTTTTTGTTAGAGTTCTAGTTTAGTTTAATTTTAGTTAAGAGTTTGATTTTTTTACCTTTGAGTTTCAGTTAGAGTTTTAGTTTAGTTTTAGTTAAGAGTTTGGTGTTTTACCTTAGAGTCTTAGCTTAGAGTTTTAATTTGAGTTTTAGTTTAGTTAAGTTTTAGTTAAGAGTTTAGAATTTTAGATTAGAGTCTTAGCTTAGAGTTTTTTTTAGAGTTCTAGTTTATTTTAATTTTATTTTAGAGTTTAGAGTTTTAGCTTAGTCTTAGCTTAGAGTTTTTTTTTGTTAGAGTTCTAGTTTAGTTTAATTTTAGTTAAGAGTTTGATTTTTTTTCCTTTGAGTTTCAGTTAGAGTTTTAGTTTAGTTTTAGTTAAGAGTTTGGTGTTTTACCTTAGAGTCTTAGCTTAGAGTTTTAATTTGAGTTCTAGTTTAGTTTAGTTTTAGTCAAGATTTTAGAATTTTAGCTTAGAGTTTTTTGTTAGAGTTCTAGTTTAGTTTAATTTTAGTTAAGAGTTTGATTTTTTTACCTTTGAGTTTCAGTTAGAGTTCTAGTTTAGTTTAGTTAATAGTTTAGAGTTTTAGCTTAGAGTCGTAGCTTAGAGTTTTTGTTAGAGTTCTAGTTTATTTTAATTTTATTTTAGAGTTTAGAGTTTTAGCTTAGTCTTAGCTTAAAGTTTTTTTGTTAGAGTTCTAGTTTAGTTTAATTTTAGTTAAGAGTTTGATTTTTTTACTTTTGAGTTTCAGTTAGAGTTTTAGTTTAGTTTTAGTTAAGATTTTGGTGTTTTACCTTAGAGTCTTAGCTTAGAGTTTTAATTTTAGTTCTAGTTTAGTTTAGTTTTAGTTAAGATTTTAGAATTTTAGCTTAGAGTTTTTTTGTTAGAGTTCTAGTTTAGTTTAATTTTAGCTAAGAGTTTGATTTTTTTTACCTATGAGTTTCAGTTAGAGTTCTAGTTTAGTTTTAGTTAAGATTTTAGAGTTTTTAGCTTAGAGTTTTTATTGAAGTTATAGTTTAGTTTAGTTTTAGTTAATAGTTTAGAGTTTTAGCTTAGAGTCTTAGCTTAGAGTTTTTGTTAGAGTTCTAGTTTAGTTTAATTTTAGTTAAGAGTTTGATGTTTTACCTTTGAGTTTCAGTTAGAGTTCTAGTATAGTTTAGTTTTAGTTAAGAATTTAGAGTTTTTAGCTTAGAGTCTTAGCTTAGAGTTTTTGTTGAAGTTCTAGTATAGTTTAGTTTTAGTTAATAGTTTAGAGTTTTAGCTTAGAGTCTTAGCTTAGAGTTTTTGTTAGAGTTCTAGTTGTGTGTGTAAGTTTTTTTGTGTGTGTAAGTTTTTGTGTGTGTGTGTTAGTGTCTGTGTGTGTGTGTATGTGTTTTTGTTTGTTTTAGTTTTTGTGTGTGTGTGTGTGTGTGTAATATTTTGTGTGTGTGTGTAAGTTTATGTGTGTGTTTAAGTTTTTGTGTGTGTGTAAGCTTTTGTGTGTGTTTAAGTTTTTTTTGTGTGGGTCATTTTTTTTGAGTGTGTATGTTTTTTTGTGTGGGTGTAAGTTTTTGTGTGTGTGTTAGTTTTTGTGTGTGTGTAAGTTTTTGTGTGTGTGTGTAATTTTTTGTGTGTGTGTAAGTTTTTTTATGTGGGTGTAATTTTTTTTTCGTTTGTGTGTTATTTTTTGTGTGTGTGTAAGTTTTTGTGTGTGCAAATTTTGTGTGTGTGTAATTTTTTTTGTGTGTGTCAGTTTTTGTGTGTGTGTAAGTTTGTGTGTGTGTGTGTAAGTTTATGTTTGTGTGTAAGTTTTTTGTGTGTGTTAGTTTTTGTGTGTGTGTGTGTGTTAGTTTTTGTGTGTGTGTGTAAGTTTTTGTGTGTGTGTAAATTTTTGTGTGTGTGTAAGATTTTGTGTGTGTGTAAGTTTTTTTTGTGTGTGTGTAAGTTTATTTGTATTTGTAAGTTTTTTTGTGGGTGTGTAAGTTTTTTTGTGTGTGTCAGTTTTTGTGTGTGTGTAAGTTTTTGTGTGTGTAAGTTTTTTTGTGTGTGTAAGTTTTTTTGTTTGTGTAAGTTTTTTTGTTTTTGTAAGTTTTTGTGTGTGTGTAAGTTTTTTTGTGTGTGTTTAAGTTTTTGTGTGTGTGTAAGTTTTTTTGTGTGTGTAAGTTTTTGTGTGTGTGTAAGTTTTTTTGTGTGTGTAAGTTTTTTTGTGTGTGTAAGTTTTTGTGTGTGTGTGAGTTTTTGTGTTTGTACCAATATCAATTCTATTTTCCTAAAATAATATAAAAATTTCCACTTAAATTCAGATTTTTCTAAAACAGATGAAAGAATTTAAAATACTGTTCTAAATTTTTCATAGAAGATAGAAAAGTTCAAGTTCTCTTCTGAATTTTACCAAAGAACATAATTCAATTCTAATTTCTCCAGAAAAAATAAAAAGCTTCCACTTCAGTTTTAAGTTCACCAAGACATGAAAAATTTAAAGTTCCCTTCTAAATTTTTCCGTAGAAGATAGGAAAAGTTATACTATGCTTCTGATTATTTTCCATGAAGATAAAAAGTTTCACTTTAATTCTAAATTTTCTTAAATTCAATTCCGACCTTTCTCAAAGAGATGAAAAAATTTAAAGTTCTGTTCCAAATATTTTCCCGGAAGAAGAAAAGTTCAACTTCGATTCTGAATTTTCTCAATGAAAATGAGATAAGTTATTGATCAATTCTATTTTCCCGAAATAATATAAAAAGTTTCCACTTCAGTTCAGATTTTTCTCAAAGAGATGAAAAATTTAAAATACTGTTCCAACTTTTTCAAAGAAGATAGAAAAGTTCAAGTTCTCTTCTGAATTTTACCAAAGAACACAATTCAATTCTAATTTCTCCAGAGAAAATAAAAAGTTTCCACAGATTATTTTCCATGAAGATAAAAAGTTTCACTTTAATTCTAAATTTTCTTAAATTCAATTCCGACCGTTCTCAAAGAGATGAAAAAATTTAAAGTTCTGTTCCAAATATTTTCCCGGAAGAAGAAAAGTTCAACTTCGATTCTGAATTTTCTCAATGAAAATGAAATAAGTTATTGATCAATTCTATTTTCCTAAAATAATATAAAATTTTACACTTCAATTCAGATTTTTCTCAGAGATGAAAAAATTTAAAATACTGTTCCAAATTTTTCTTACAAGATAGAAAAGTTCAAGTTCTCATCTGAATTTTACCAAAGAACATAATTCAATTCTAATTTCTCCAGAGAAAATAAAAAGCTTCCACTTCAGTTTTAAGTTGACCAAGACAAAAAAAAATTTAAAGTTCAGTTCTAAATTTTTCCGTATAAGATAGGAAAATTTATACTATGATTGTGATTATTTTCCGTGAAGATGAAAAGTTTCACTTTAATTCTAAATTTTATTAAATTCAGTTCTGGCATTTCACATAGATATGAAAAAATTTAAGGTTCTGTTCCAAATTTTTCATTGAAGATAGGAAAAGTTATACTCTGATCGTGAATATTCAAGTTCTCTTCTGATTTTTACCAAAGAACATAATTCAATTCTAATTTCTCCAGAGAAAATAAAAAGCTTCCACTTCAGTTTTAAGTTCACCAAGACATAAAAAATTTAAAGTTCAGTTCTAAATTTTTCCGTAGAAGCTATGAAAAGTTATACTATGATTTTGATTATTTTCTATGAAGATAAAAAGTTTCACTTTAATTCTAAATTTTCTTAAATTCAATTCCGACTTTTCTCAATGAGATGAAAAAATTTAAAGTTCTGTTCCAAATATTTTTCCGTAGGAAGAAAAGTTCAACTTCGAGTCTGAATTTTCTCAAAGAAAATGAAATAAGTTATTGATCAGTTCCGTTGTCCCAAAATAATATAAAAAGTTTTAACTTCAGTTCAGATTTTTCTGAAAGAGATGAAAAAATTTTAAATACAGTTCCAAATTTTTAATCGAATATAGAAAAGTTCAAGTTCTCTTCTTAATTTTACCAAAGAACACAATTCAATTCTAATTTCTCCAGAGAAAATAAAAAGCTTCCACAGATTATTTTCCATGAAGATAAAAAGAATTTTACATAGAAAATAGGAAAAGTTATACTATGATTGTAATTATTTTCTATGAAGATAAAAAGTTTCACTTCAATTTTAAATTTTCTCAAAGAAGTGAAGAAAAGCTCAACTTCGATTCTGAATTTTCGCAATGAAAATGAAATAAGTTATTGATCAATTCTATTTCACAAAAATAATAAGAGAATTTTCCACTTCAGTTCAGATTTTTCTCAAACATATGAAAAAATTTTAAATACAGTTTCAAATTTTGTCATAGAAGATAGAAAAGTTCAAGTTCTCTTCTGAATTTTACCAAAGAACATAATTCAATTCTAATTTCTCCAGAGAAAATAAAAAGCTTCTACGTCAGTTTTAAGTTCACCAAGACATAAAAAATTTAAAGTCCAGTTCTAAATTTTTCCATAGAAGATAGAAAAAGTTATACTATGATTTTGATTATTTTCATGAAGATAAAAAGTTTCACTTTAATTCTAAATTTTCTTAAACTCAATTCCGACCTTTCTCAAAGAGATGAAAAAATTTAAAGTTCTGTTCCAAATATTTTTCCGGAATAAGAAAAGTTCAATTACGATTCTGAATTTTCTCAATGAAAATGAAATAAGTTATTGATTAATTCCATTTTCCTAAAATAATATAAGATTTTCCACTTCAATTCAGATTTTTCTCAAAGAGATGAAAAAATTTAAAATATTGTTCCAAATTTTTCTTAGAAGACAGGAAAAGTTGTACTTCTATTTTGATTATATGTCATTAAGATATGAATCTCCAATTTAATTTTGGGTTTTCTCGCAGAAGTGTAAAATTTAAAAGATCCCTTCATATTTTGCATAAAGAAGAGGAAACAATATTTGCTCATTTATACAATTTACCATTGAAAGCTAATCGGCTTTCCATTTCAGTTCCCCATTCCTCAAAGACAAAAAAAATTTGATGTTCAATTAAAAATTTTTCATCACAATATAGGAATGGATATACTACGATTGTGATTATTTACCTTGAAGATAAAAACTTTCACTTTATTTCTAATTTTTGCTTAAATTCAGTTCATTCATCTAACCACCAAAAACAATAGGTTAGGTTAGGTTAGGTATAAATAAATATTAATAAATAATTAGAAACATTTCTCCATGTTTAAGTTAGGTTAGGTTAGGTAAACTTATCACGAGCGTTCATGATAAGCTAACCTAACCTAACTTAAACATGGTAAAAAGATTAAATTAGGTTAGGTGAGGCTAGATTAAGTTAGGTTAGGTTAGGTTAGCCTACGTGCGCGCGCGTACGTAGGCTAACCTAACCTAACTTAAAAAATTTAGAACTGAACTTTAAATTTTTTTTGTCTTGGTCAACTTAAAACTGAAGTGGAAGCTTTTCATTTTCTCTGGAGAAATTAGAATTGAATTATGTTCTTTGGTAAAATTCAGAAGAGAACTTGAACTTGTCTATCTTGTAAGAAAAATTTGGAACTGTATTTTAAATTTTTTCTTCTCTTTGAGAAAAATCTGAATTGAAGAGTAAAATTTTATATTATCTTATGAAAATAGAATTGATCATTAGATTATTTAATTTTCATTGATAAAATTCAGAATCGATGTTTAACTTTTCTTCTTCCGGGAAAATATTTGGAACAGAACTTTAAATTTTTCATCTCTTTGAGACAGGTCGGAATTGAATTTAAGAAAATTTAGAATTAAAGTGAAACTTTTTATCTTCATGGAAAATAATCTGTGTAAGCTTTTTATTTTCTTTGGAGAAATTAGAATTGAATTGTGTTCTTTGGTAAAATTCAGAAGAGAACTTGAACTTTTCTATCTTCTATGAAAAATTTGGAACAGTATTTTAAATTTTTTAATCTCTTTGAGAAAAATCTGAACTGAAGTGGAAACTTTTTATATTATTTCGGGAAAATAGAATTGATCAATAACTTATTTCATTTTCATTGAGAAAATTCAGAATCGAAGTTGAACTTTTCTTCTTCCGGGAAAATGTTTGGAAAAGAACTTTAAATTTTTTAATCTCTTTGATAAAGGTCGGAATTTAATTTAAGAAAATTTAGAATTAAAGTGAAACCTTTTATCTTCATAGAGAATAATCACTATTAAAGCATAACTTTTCCTATCTTCTATAAAAAAATTTCCAACTGAACTTTAAATTTTTTATGTCTCGGTGAACTTGAAACAGAAGTGAGAGATTTTTATTTTCTTCTGTTAAATTATAATTGAATTATGTTCTTTGGTAAAATTCAGAAGAGAACTGGAACTTTTCTATCTTCTATGAAAAATTTAGAACAGTATTTTAAATTCTTTAATCTGTTTGAGAAAAATCTGAATTGAAGTGAAAATTTTTATATTATTTTAGGAAAATAGAATTGATATGGGTACACACACAAAAACTTACACACACAAAAAAACTTACACACACAAAAAAACTTACACACACAAAAACTTACACTCACACAAAAACTTACACACACACAAAAAATTACAAAGACAAAAAAACTTACACACACAAAAAAATTTACACACACAAAAAACTTACACACACACAAAAACTTACACACACACAAAAACTTACAAACACACAAAAACTTACACCCACACAAAAAAACTTACACACAAAAAAAAACTTACACACACAAAAGCTTACACACACACAAAAACTTATATACACACAAAAACATACACACACACATAAACTTAAACACACACACAAAATATTACACACACACACACAAAAACTTACACACACACAAAAACTTACAAACACAAAAAAAATAACACACACAAAAAAAAAATAAAACACACACAAAAACATAAACACACACAAAAACTAACACACACACAAAAACTTAAAAACACAAAAACTAACACACACACAAAAAATTACACACACACAAAAACTTACACCCACATAAAAACACACGCACAAATAAACTTACACACACACACAAACAATTACACACACACAAAAACTAAAACACAAACACAAACTTACACACACACAAAAAAACAAACACATATACACAAATATACACACACACAAAAAAAACGAAAACAAAAAAAAAATATTACACAAAAAAAAAAACTAACACACACACATAAACTTACACACACACAAAAAATCTTACACACACACACACAAACACTTACACAAACACAAAAACTTACACACACACAAAAACTTACACACACACACAAAAACTTACACACATAACTAGAACTCTAACAAAAACTCTAAGCTAAGACTATAATGTAAAACACTAAAATCTTAAATAAAACTAAACTAAACCAGAAATACAAAAACAACTATAATCTAAGACTATAAGCTAAAACTCTAAACTCTTAACTAAAAATAAACTAAACCAGAAACCTAACAAAAACTCTAAGCTAAGACTCTAAGCAAAGACAATAAACTCTAAACTAAAACTAAACTAAGCTAGAACTTCAACAAAAACTCTAAGCTAAAAACTCTAAACTCTTAACTAAAACTAAACTATAACTCTAACTGAAACTCATAGGTAAAAAAAAATCAAACTCTTAGCTAAAATTAAACTAAACTAGAACTCTAACAAAAAAACTCTAATCTAAAATTCTAAAATCTTAACTAAACTAAACTAGAACTCAAATTAAAACTCTAAGCTAAGACTCTAAGGTAAAACACCAAACTCTTAACTAAAATTAAACTAAACTAGAACTCTAACTAAAAAAACTCTAAGCTAAGACTAAGCTAAAACTCTAAACTCTAAAATAAAATTAAACTAAACTAGAACTCTAACAAAAACTCTAAGCTAAGACTCTAAGCCAAAATTCTAAACTATTAACTAAAACTAAACTAGAACTCTAACTGAAACTCAAAGGTAAAACATCAAACTCTTAACTAAAATTAAACTAAACTAGAACTCTAACAAAAACCTCTAAGCTAAAATTCTAAAATCTTAACTAAAACTAAACTAAACTAGAACTCAAATTAAAACTATAATATAAGACTCTAAGATAAAACACCAAACTCTTAACTAAAACTAAAATAAAACTATAACTGAAAATAAAAGGTAAAAAAAACAAACTATTAAATAAAATTAAACTAAAATAGAACTCTAACAAAAAAAACTATAAGATAATAATAAGCTAAAACTCTAAAATCTAAAATAAAATTAAAATAAACTAGAACTCTAACAAAAACTCTAAGCTAATACTCTAAGCTAAAACTCTAAACTATTAACTAAAACTAAACTAAACTAGAACTCAAATTAAAACTCTAAGATAATACTATAATTTTAAACACCAAACTCTTAAATAAAACTAAAATAGAACTCTAACTGATAATAATAGGTAAAAAAATAAAACTCTTAAATAAAATTAAAATAAAATAGAACTCTAACAAAAAAACTCTAAGCTAAGACTAAGCTAAAACTCTAAACTCTAAAATAAAATTAAAATAAACTAGAACTCTAACAAAAACTCTAAGCTAAGACCTAAGCTAAAACTCTAAACTATTAACTAAAACTAAACTAAACTAGAACTTCAACAAAAACTCTAAGCTAAGACTCTAAGCTAAAAACTCTAAATTCTTAACTAAAACTAAACTAAACTAGAACTCTAACTTAAACTCAAAGGTAAAACAAAAAAATCTAAAATAAAATAAAACTAAAATATAACTATAACAAAAACTCTAATATAAGACTATAAGCTAAAACTCTAAACTATTAACTAAAACTAAACTAAACTAGAACTTCAACAAAAACTCTAAGCTAAAAACTCTAAACTCTTAACTAAAACTAAACAAGAACTCTAACTGAAACTCAAAAGGTGAAACATCAAACTCTTAACTAAAATTAAAGTAAACTAGAACTCTAACAAAAAACGGCGCATCCCTGCGGCGCATCCCTGCGGCGCATCCCCATGCGGCGCATTCCTGCGGCGCATCCCTGCGGCGAATCCATGCGGCGCATCCCTGCTGCACATCCCCATGCGGCGCATTCCTGGCCCGCGGCGCTTCTCGGGTCCGGGGGGCCTTTGAGGACCGGGTGTGGGCCTCTGGGGTCCGGGGGGGCCCTTTGGGGGTCCGGGGGCCCTTTGAGGACCAGGGGAGGGCCTTTGAGGGTCTGAGGAGGGCGTTTGGGGGGCTGGGGCTCTTTGGGAGCTTGGGGGACCTTTGAGTACCGGGGGCTCCCTGCGGGGTGGGGGGGGGGGATCGGAACCCTTTGGGGTTGGGGTAGAGGACCTCACAACACTGTTCAAATGGAACTTGTGTATTATAAAGACCACAGAGTTTCACCCTCAAATTCTCTTCTATAATCATCTTTTAGAATGTCTCTAACTGTTTTGCCGAAATAATTCCATAACCTGTCTAAAACGGTTTCGCCCAAATAATCCCTAAACGTAATTTCAGCATGTTCCTTTTGTTTTTGGCATCTCTGCGCTAACGCATTTCACATTAATAAGAAACCTGATTCCCGCGCTAAAACAATTCATCGCTAAGATGTTTCTTGGAGAACTGTTTCCATGGCGTTTGGTTATTAATATCTTTGGAGTTCGACCAAAAGAGTTGTTTCCGAGGCAAAGACATTAATGGCTTGGATCTATTTCTGGAGAAATGTTGACAGTACCTATCAGACATTATTAAACTTTGCCTGGAAACAATTTGATTAATGACTGACAGCACAGGCGTTCCAAATTCCCAATCGATTACGCAATCAATTTCCCAGGGGATTCCATGCCCATATTTGGTGCCCCGTCAGCATTAAAAATGCTGACAGGACCACGTGGTTTATGGTTTTCTCAGTGAGAAAGTTCCTGTTTTTTAAAATTCTCACCGACAAAAACCATAAAAACATACAAAACTGTGAGATAGTTCCTGTTTTTCAAATTCTCACTGACAAAATCCATCAAAACATCAAATAAATCGATCAACACACATAAACATCCATGAAAACAGACATAAATGTGACAAAGTTCCTGTTTTTCCAAGTGAAAAAAATTCGAGTTTTTTCATTCTCAGTGAGAAAACCATAAACCACGTGGTTCTTTGCCCATATATGGGGTGCAAAAAAGTTATAGGTGGCAGCAGGGGTGGGTGACACGAGTAGCACCCCCCCCCCTCTACTGGCGCTGTCCAAATTCTTTACCCCCCCCCCCCCCCAATGTGCAAATATATAGCCCAGTTATATATTTCCCATATATTTTGTCACCGGTGTGAAACCAGTTTTCTCAGATCTAACCTAAGCGTAACTCTTGAGTGTGTTTCGTTTAATAGACAAGTACCGTTTTTCTTTACTGTATGTAGTTTACTGGCTAATAATGCTATTTCATATTCAAACAGTAATAAATTCTGATATATTGTAAGCAGCTTCTTGCTTGGTGCCTTTTTCGACTTTAAATTTTCCTCTATATCGATTATCCCGGGTTGAACTTCTATTCTGGCAGGCTCAATCATTAATTTGCATGTTCCGAAATAATTTTTCTTTTTCACGTGACAAAATTGACCTACATCTTCAAAGGAGGAAGATGAGCATCCAAACATCTAAATCCACCTAGTGGGGGACTTAGAAAACCTCAGTAGGAGAGTCAGTTTATGTGTCTTATAAACATTCGAGTAGTGATCTTCAAAATTTCTAATTTGTCTCAAGCATCATCACCCGGTAATAGTTGGTATCTCATCACACCTGTGACTGATCCAACAATAGCCTAGTCATGCGAAAAATTTCCAGTCCTTCTATTCAAACTGCTGCCTATTCATCTTTCGTTTCAAGTCCCTGATTCAGCATTACTGCGCAGATTTTAAGAGAGAGAAAAAAAATCACTCAATACTTGTGTTAATAAGATTTATGGACATTTGTATCGTACGCAGGATATTTTTGAAAGGAACAGAATGAGTTCTAGTATCACCTTGATTATAACCAGTTAATGTTGGCATGATACTGTTCATGTTCATAGAGTTCCTAAATATACAACTACTACTACTGCAAGATTTCCGTTAAATAATTTTAGAAAAGCGGATCTCAAAATCCAAGTTTCCATTTTGTGGCTTTTTTTAAGTTATTGGTTTGGATTGTTGTTTAACATTGTGTATGCAAATAAAAATTGGGCCGCGAATTAGGCTGAAACAAGTACATCTGTGATTTGACTCAGGCTGGAGAAGAAGGGACCAATTTTCCAAGGATCTTTTCATCAAGACATCTACCAGAAGATTTTGTAGGATCTCAGTCAAACTTGATAGGAGTCAAGACGAATCGTTGTCGTGACTTTTTGGTGTTAGGACAAAATTCAACTTGTTTTGGAGATCTTAGGAGGTGGTCTTAAACTCATTGTTATCAGGGAATCTGACATAAAGGTTTGTTGGATCTTTACAAAACTTGATGGGATATCTGACCGGATTCTACTTTTGGGGGAGAGGGAAGGAAGAAGGTCCTTGAATTCTGCCCATCAGAATTGTGACAGAAGAGGTTGTTAGGACTCCGACGAAACATGGTGGAAGGTGCCTCTTGCCTTCTCCTTCAATCGTTGCCATTATGACATTTAACAAAACGTATTGTCTGATGTCACATAAACTTGGTAAGAAGTAAGAGTAAAGTGTTCTATTTTTTTATATTTTGGGGGGACTTACCTCCTGTTGACACAAGGGTTGAAGAAGTCTATAAACTCTTATTGTGATATTTTCCCGTACGACTTATCGAATATCAGTCAAACTCTTTGAGAAGTTTCAAAAACGCAAGATATGTAATGTAAGAGGAAGTGTCTAAAAACGCCCTCTGGTGTCATTATACAATCTATCCTCTGCGTCATCTACCAGAAAGGGTAGTTGATATTTGTCAAACTTCTTGGGAAGTAAGGGCTACTGTCTTATGCTTTTGAAGGAAAGGAGGAAATCCGACATTTGAGGAGTGGGGGGAGGCAAAGTTCTTTTGATTAGGATGTCTAACTGAAGAAGTTGTCATATAACGACCAAAGTTGTTCGGAAATGACATAAGTGTCCTACTTGTACCTTTGGGCACATACCCATTCTGACCTCTGTGGGAGGAAAAGATCTCTGTATTAATTTTATCTCAGTATCTACCAGAATGGGTTATCGTATCTCATCAAGCTTAGTAAGAGTAGATGTTATAGTTTTTTTTATGGGGGGGGGGTTCAGTTCCTATTAGATCTCTTTTGGGACAGTAAAAGCGCTGTTGGATCTCAATCAAACTTGGTGGTAACCAATAGCAAGTGTCCTAGTTATGCCTTTCGCTAGTTCCTTGTCTATCCTAGCTATGTAGGGGAGGTAATGGATCCTTAAGGTTTTTTCAGCACAATATCTAACAATACATGTTGTTGCGTCTCAATCGAACATACTAGGAAGTTAGAGCTTGTGTACTACTTACAATGTTTCAGAGACCAATCAACTACCATATCTGTGAGAAATGTTGGCCAAAATTCCTGTAACCGGACATCTACCAGAAATTCTACCTAAATCTAAACCATTTATCCTAAATTTTTGTCGTAAGCATATCTACAAAAAGAGGACGTTGGATCCCAAGCAAACTCGGTGAGAAGTAAGAGCTCAGTAGTGGATTCAGGTGAGGGTGATGGGGGCACCCCCCTAACGTAGTGGTGGGGGCTGGGGTATATTAGCAAGACGACGGAAAATGACTTGAAACGGTGTTTTGGGTGTCTCTCTTGGGTGACGACCTAACCTGAAGCCCTTTAAAAAAAACTAGAATTGCTTAACGAAAATATTTCACAGACTTTTTTTCTTGGACGACTTTAATAAATGTAAAGTAACACTGCAACTGACGAGGGAGGAGGCCGCCACTTGGATCAGCTGCTGTGAGTGTGGTCAGGTTCACTTTTGACACAAACCAGCCCATATTGTAGTTTTCTTAATAATATTATTATTTGCCAATCTTGACTGAGTTCAAATCGATGGGGCCATGGGTCTGGCTAGACTAGCTTTGGACGTTAGTTAAAACTTTAGTTGTGACTTAGATTTTGTCTAACTGTTCGAAAAGTTACAAATGTAAAATACACGTGGAAACAACTGAAAAAGTAGGCAGAGGAGTCCATTTTGGGATATGGGAGTCAATGGGCCGTATGCAAGGAAGAGAGCCTTAGGGCCTATGCTGTAACTCCCTAAATCTGGAGATTTTTACAATTTGCCCTTTATGTTTTTTATATTTTCAATATAATTTGTGCATTCGGCACTTTAATAAAAAAAGAATGAACATAAACTTTTTGGAGCCATCAATAATTCTTAGTTTGATAAGACGTATTCTTTATTTCTAGCTGGATGTTTTGCAGTGGCTCTTTGAGTCATGTTCGTTGGATGTGAATATTAAGGATCGACACGGAGACACGCCGCTTCATATTGCGGCAAGAAAGGGATTCATAGCCTCTGTTGCTTTACTGCTTCAGCGGGGGGCAAACATTTCAATTAAAGTAAGTTGTTATTTCGCACTTGTTGAGGATCCAGTCGTATTTGATTTTTCAATGTAGGTTAAGTGCTGATTACTAAGTGTGAAATCTCGCAAGTTTTGATGCTTACATCATAGTTTAACTGTCTTTTATAGTAGCAATTAAGTAGAGAGATAAATCGTCTTTTTAAAACGCTAGCCTTTGGATAACTACGTTGTCTAGAAATGATTTCATTTTAAAAATCATTAAGCCGGTTATGGAGATGTGTTATTGCAGAAAAGCTATATGAGAAAAAACGACTTTTGTGCAAGGATTATAATGTTGTCTTTAATGAATTATACTCGTATTGGGGACTTAGCAAGAATTGGTTAGTAATTAAGAATGTGAATTTATGTAATATTTCAGTAACAGTTTTAACGAAATCACAGTTGTTTCCACTCCTAAAATAATCAAATGCCTTTGAAAGTACTAAACTTTAAAGCAAATGATCATGAACAAAATAATAAATAGATTAGAACAATATACGAGATGCTAGAGCACTGTGTACATTTAAGAAACGAATTGGAATAACAACTAGATTTAAGTCGCATAGGCAACGTCAAGTGTTGCAGAAGCCCTTTGTCGGCTTCGCCAACAGAAGTGTTGCAGGAGCAACGCTTCTGTCAGGAATCCAAGGTAGGAATTTTAAAATGTTATATTGACTTTGTAGTCAATCGAGCCTTGTCCTTCTTAATCGTTGGCATCCTTACGGATTAGAAGTTAAATTATCATCTTATACACCCTAATTAGTACTATATATCTATCCCTAACATTTCAATCTCATATTGCTGCAGATGCTCTTTACTATAATAAGTAATAAACTACTTCATTAATTTTTATTTATACTCGCTGAATTATTGCATGGAGGCAAATTTTCTTACCTTCAAATAATCTTATTATTTGAGAGCATAGACAAGATTTTACCCTCAATATAAGCTTATCGAACCTAATTTGTTCTTCAGAGTTATTATTCGCCTTTCATAATCATGCCACTATAGGTAGAAACTGCTAAAAATAAAAGAAAAATACATAGTCAGTAGAAGTACATAACCCCCAATATCTGAAGACGAATGTCGTCTAATAATCAATTCTTAATTGAAAGTCCTTCACTTAAATACATTCGAAGACCACACTGGCTTTACATGGCTTATGACAAACAAGAAAGAAAAATATAAATTCGTTTTGTAAAAGAAAACTAACTTTTCTTCTTTTTTTCATCCTTTTTTTTCTTCTGTTTTTCTTCTTTTTTTTTTGAGCACTGAAGATGGCTTGGTGGAGCTCCTTGCCAAAATATCTGCTTTTGTTCTTTTCGCTTCTTTTCTGTCCACTGGCTAATATTACCCTTGTTTTCTCGGCTATTGAATCATATCATTTATGATATGATTACATATATATATATATGTTAACATATATATATATATATATGTTAGGTAAACTAACAATATTAAATATAATATTACGTAAACTAATTTGCTGAAGTTTGTAATCACTTAAACAAGATGATGACAGTGTCCAAACGATCAAACACCATATTTTTACCTGTACCGTAAAAGTAAAAATAAGTTCACAAATATACTAAACTAGGAAAAAAGAATGGCCCTCAATTAATGTACTAAATCTTCCTATTTTAATAATGTAGCTGTGATCAAGAGTTGTTGAAACTCTTGACGACTGTTATAGTAGCAACCTGAGCTATTATTTATAATAAAACATAGCAAAAAGTAATAGTTGCAATAGTAACACAAAAATTTTCGTTTAAAGAACTGTCTAGGCCGTTAAAAATTAAAACTCCCTGTGTGTACTCTAGCTTTATGCTAAAGAAACCTATTATTTAGTTCAATTCGTTTAATTACAAAATGATATAACACATAACATCAATCCAAGTGCCTGCCCAAAGAAAGACATGAAAGCACTTGATACTGGGCCACCAAATATATAACAAACGCACAAAACAAACAAAAAAGGAAATAAAACAACCAAATTACCAAATTACTTGTTGCAAGTAAGGAGTAGTTACCTTTCTTAGTAATTGTTGATTCCTCAGACGTTCCAACTATGCCGAACAACCCCGGTGCTATTGTAGCATCTCGTTTAAACGAACGTGTGAGGATGCTATAGAGCTAGGTGTAGTTTTTGTTATATTGGATTTTTACATATGATATTAATTAATTTTGGATACATAATACTGTATCGGGCAAATACATCGGGGACCGATCCCTCGATGTTTCTTTAGCTTTAATAATAATAATAATTTATTTATAACCCACTTCTATACAAAACAAGCTGAGTAAAGTACGCTAAAAAAGGGGAAAAAAAAAAGCAAATACACAGAAACAAAGATAACTTAAACCTTAATCATTGACAAAAAATTTATAAACGAAATGGATATTCGTTTGAAAATCCATTTGTTCCATAAACTGATGTAATTTTCCTGAAATTAGATTGTTTTTTTTGCGTTTTGAATAACTCGCTCTCTCCTCCCGCCACAAAGACTTCTACGCTCGTACCTGTAAAATAAATATACTTCACGTCTTATTTGTCTGTTTTAGTATACGATGCTTTACTATGTATGTTTTGTACATTGTTTTTCTTGAGTTCAGACTAACGTTGTTCTATTTGTTGCAGAATTTTTTCGGATTAAGGGCGCTTGATGTTGCAGCAAGGCTGAATCATAAAGGCGTAGTTCATATGCTTCGTCTGCATGAAGCTGCTTTGGGATTGTCTTCTGATCTCTATGAATCAACGGTTGAACTAGAGGACATTAGGAATGATCACTCGGCCTTAAAGAGCTATTTCAGGTAGGAATAACTAAAGAGGATCTATTTCTAACAAATGAACATACTGAAGCAATTTGGAACCTAGCTAATACTGTTTTATTTTTTAATCTACATCTGCCTCCTGTAGTCTTGTGGTTCTTTCTTTTTTCTTTTTTTTCTTTTACAGAAATCTTCTCCAGAGCTAATGTTGAAGTTACTACTAATCATCTTGTACGTAAAAAACGCTTTTTATGTACATTAAATGTAAAGTATAAAATATATTTTTATAGATATTTAATAAAATATAAAATATATTTAAATATAATATATTTTTTATACATTAAATGTAAAAAAATGAACGTTCATTTTTAAATTAAAAATGAACGTATACAGGATCAAAAGAGTAACTGATCAGTCCTGGAAATCTTTCAAAGAGAAATGATAACAAGAACTATGAAAACAGGTCTAAAACCCGCAGAATTCATCGGAGAAAAATTTTCCGCGGGTATTTCACATTTTTGATCAGGGTAATTCAGCGCATAAGACTGAGAGAACTAGAAATAAAAACAACGAGAATTAAAAAAGGAACATGGGCTTTAAAGGGAACAAAAATAAAGGAAAAGATAAAAACCAAAAATTAAAATGGGAAATTAAAGAGAAGATAAAAATCACCAGAAAACAAACTAATTATGTAATAGATTTGCCCCTGTCTAATCAGAAAGTAACCCAGATATGGGAAAAACTCGAGGGACAAAGTGTTTTTTACTGGTTGGATTCACAATTTAACGGAAAATTAAATGTCAAGAAATCATCCCATTATTCGGGTATATAACAGTTTCTGGCTTATCAGTTCTTTATTGATCTAAAAGAGGATTTTGTGCTGCCAAGGTAATTGCTTTAACGAGTGGCTTATTTTTTTTAATATCCTTAATTGTCTCGAAATGGAGATAATAAGTTGGAAATAACTTTTTACTCATTAAGCTGAAAAAATGGTTGGGATGTTCAGCCAATGCAGGTATGCGTTATGAGGTTGAACCCATTGGTTTGTTTCATAAATTGGTACAAGATAATATAGAAAAACTTTCTGAATATACGAGCAGGTGAACAGCCCCCAAACATCCCAATGCATTCAGCCCTCAACAACTCAATTCAAAGAACCCCCAGCCCAACTAATATAACATGGAGAAACTTTTGTAATATGGGAGATGGTAAACAGCCCCTAAATAGCCCATTGCATAAAGCCCTCAACTACCTAATGCAAACAGCCCAACTATTATAACAAAGAAACTTTTGTAATATGCAAGCACATAAACAGCCCCCATGCATAATAGTTTATGAATATTTTTAGGGTGGGCAAGAGAGGTCCATATCTGGATAGTCAAAGGGCATGGGATATATAATATTTTGTTCTCCATATTATTGGGATGGGAGGCAACTGCCCCCCCCCCTTGCCACCCCCAAACGATGCCCCGGTTGATAAGGTAACCATTATGAAACAATTTGGTAGGTCTTTAAAGTAGACAAGTTTGAAATCAATGTAATCTTGGGAATGGATCCTAAGAACCCTATTTTATTTATGGTTGACGTATTCATATTTGAGTCTCATATTCCCTACCATATTTATGTGCATGATATGATTTAAAAGAAAAATAACTCGGCTGCACAACATTCCCCGGTGATTCATTTAAGAACAACAGGCAGAAGAACATCAATAAGTTGTATATATGCATCAAGGATTTCTTGATACATCAATTGTATCAAAAAATTCTGGCGTGAATTCAATTCCTCCTTACTCTTAATGCATCAAGCATCCATTTTGCAAGATTTTTTTTCTCCTTGAACTCATTGTGATTCTTACTGCTGCTTCGCTTCTGACCACATATTTCGTTTACGATTTGATATGATCATCTCTGTCGCTTTTCTTCTATCTGCAGATTTCTTTGTCCATTATTTTTATTTGCGATTCGTTGCTTGTTGTTGCATGTCTTCTAAATCTCAGCGTGCCAATTTAAAAAAAAAGAAGAAAAAATTATTGAGTCGTTTTCAAAAAAATACGTACATGCATAAATAAATGAATACGTACACAACTATTGCTAATATATGTACATATATATTCTGATTTTTAGTTACGCTCAAGATTTGACTAGATTTACTCAATTTATATGTTGAAGTTTGCTTTATTTTTGTTAGAATTTTTGTATATATATATATAGTCTAATCTATAATGTCTCTTAAATAAACAACTTCCTAATCAGTATAATCTTAAGAATAAATTCTAAGAGTTCTACACGTGTTTACAATGATCATATGTGAATATCTAGTTCCTTGCCGTATTTGTATGCATAATATAACTTTGAAGTATGAATCCATTGTTAAAGTAAGTAACTCGGTTATGCAACATCCTCTGGTAATACAAGTAGAAATAACAGGCAGAAGAGTATGAGTCAAATTGATAAGTTGCACATATATTTCTTTTTTTCGTTGGAATTTCACCTATGTTCGGGAAATAACAATTTGTGGATTGAATTTTGCTTTATTTCGGTGCTTTTTGGATTAGACCGGTATGTTTGGTTTGTTTTATTTATATATTTTTTTTTATCCTGATTTTAATTCTTGGTTTTCCTTCTTGTTTATATCTCTCATAACCTGCTAAAGACTCTGACTGAGCTGCGACATATTATGCTGGATAAAATTCAGGTTTTGTCACAAAAAAATAAACTGCAATTTGCTCTTGAAAAGAGTGAAGTGGTAGCATTCACAAATAAAACAACCTTTCAAACGCACACACACAAGCCAAAACAAAGAAGAAAAAACAATAATTAAAAGACCCAAACAAAAAGCTATTTTAATAGACCCCCCCCCTCCAAAAAAAAGGATATAGGACAATCCAATAAATTAAACCAAATTCCAAATATATATTTGAAACCAAGCCACAAAAAATATCAAACAAACTCAGTAGGCTACCCCTCACAACAAACGTTTCTAACCCAGGCTAGGGTTAGAAACGTTTCTAACAATAAAACAAATAAAACAAAGTGGGAAGTTGTTCTTCCTCTAAAATCATATGCTCTCCTGATATCACTAAAAAGGGGAAAAAACTGATAATCATTTTCAACCATCGTTTGAGGTAGAAAGCTGATTTCATTTAGAAAGTTCGGAAAAACTGGGACTTGTGTAGACAAGATTATGTATTTATACGAGGCTGTAATTCGACCAATACTTGCATATAGTGTAGTGGTTTGCATTAAATCAACCCAAAGTGTGAGCCATGCGAAGCTTTAATAAAGGCTAAAAGGGTACAAAGGCTAGCCTGTCTTATGATCACTTCAGGGTGTCATGGAGCGGCCAAGGTATCCGTGGAGCTAAGTATAATATAGGACTTCAATAGAAGAAGAAGCAATAAAAAGTGCTGTCAGGCTGCAAATGACTGATCAGTGGACTTGGAGACGGCAGATACAAACCTAGAAAATTGAAAGGTGGGTGGAAACCTGCGACACATTGCTGGAGTTGCAATGCTGGAGGTGTGGGGAGCTCCAGATACCCACAGGTAATATTGTCCCATTGGTAAAAGTTGTAAGTCAATTCCAGATTGTCATAAAGAATGGAAATGAAGTGAAGGAGGAAGAAATGACGAAACAGGCAACCATCTGGTATATAGATGGTCCATGAACCAGTGGAAAATTGGGGACTAGAATAGTGATATACCCCTGGTTTGAATGAGGAAATAACAAGGTATCATCTAGGACAATTTGCAACAGTCTTCCATGCTGAAATGTTTTGAACAGAATTGGCAGCTAAAAAAATGATGTATTAAGAATGCCTCAAGACTCTTGAGAATATTAAGGGCAGGCGAAAACTGAGTTGGCACCTAATGCTGGAGCACCACTGATATTCTATGGACCAGAACCTTTCATTACAATCTCTCAATCTTATGGAAAGTAGCTTTGAGGGGACGGAGCTGTGAGAGGGCGGAGCAACTTGGCTTAGAAAGGTGGGATCCGAAGAAACCAAGGAGGTTATTCTGAAGTTTGACCCCATGCTGACTAAATATCTTTTACTACTTAGTAGTTCCAAAATACGGATGATTACTGAAGCCATGGCGGGTATTAAGAATTTTTGGAATCATCTCAGTTATCTCAGATTCTTCAGTTACCAAAAAGAGATGGCAGGATATCCAACTGGGGGGGGGGGATACTGCCCTCCAGACTTTGAAAAATACTTTCTGATATTTTTCATTTAAAAAATGGAAAAAAATATATATAAATCCAGGATTGAAAAAACGCCTTTTATTTGTATCTTCATAAAAATTGAAAAAGGCTTGCCTCCCCCTATATTGTCAGGATTTGGTGTCCCCATGAGATGACCGTGGACTCAAGAAGGCATTTAGTAAAAGAATCTCGACCGAGATTAGATACCAGTTGGAGATATATCGTAACTGAATGTTTAGCTGGAGGGATAGATAGGGAGGGTAATGTCTGACAGCTGGCAACATATATGGTAAGAATGCAAAAAAAATTAATACTAGTCCCTCCCCCCCCCACCACTAATCTTTGTTTCAATTTCTTTTTTTTTTTGCGCCTAAGATGTCTTGTTGATTATACTAACGAAATATTCTAACCACATTTCTTTCTGTGAACTTTACTGGGCAAGGCGTCATAACATCAGGACCACTAACGTCAGGACATCGACAAAATCCGCCATAAAATCGACAAAAAAATCCGTCAGAACCACTAACCGTCATAAAATCTAAAATTTTAAAACTTTTGTTTTTTGGGGTTTAGGGGGAAAAGGTACCTGAGTTAGGTTAGGCTACGTATTTAATATATGCTATGCTTTACCCCTCACCCCCTGATGTGCAAATATATAGCCGAAATTTGTTTCTAAACTATTATATACTTATTACTATTATATAAACTTATACATTTTTTGTCGATGTTATGACGGTTAGTGGTTCTGATGGTTAGCTGTTATGACTTTTAGTGCTTGTGACGGTTAGTCGAAATGGTAGCAACCCCTTTACTGGCGCCACGTCCCTTTCCTTGGTCCTTATTATTTTTCTTTAAAACTTTAAAAATGCACCTCTCCTTGTTTCATTTGTCACTTTCACTTTTACTGTACTATAAAATTTGTTTCAACCCTATGTTATGCTCCCTAATGTTTATTAAATACTTTTTAGGGGGGAAATTGAATTCCCCACTAGAATTTTTTTTAGCAGGAAATGGAAATTTTTTTTAAACGGGTCAAGTTTAATTCATGTGGGTTTGCTGTTTCCTTTCATGCCTTGTAATTTCATTTATTTCAGTTACATTGGTGGCGCCAATTACATAAACTAAAATAAAGTGTGTTGTCTCTACTGTAACTTTAATTAAGCTTGATCTCTGGTGAAGGTCAGAAAATAACTGGGAAAATTCGTAGCTTCCAACTTCAAACATTTAAGTGTTTATATTTCAAGCACCACACCCTTGCCAAACCGCTAATTCTGGATTAATAAATTTCCATATTAAAACGGGGATTTCAGTTGGTTGCCTTGCCTGAACTGAGGTTTTTTAGGGATGTGGAAACAGGTTGGAAATGAATTCTTGTTTACCCTGTGATATTAAAATAATTACGAAGCATTGTATTAAAAACGGGACCACTTGTAAACAAAGAAAAGACTAAAAACGTATCTTAATTTAACCTTGTCATTTATGGTGTCTGGTTGATTTTCCCCCGGGAAGCTCCCCTCTCCACAGATAATTCTGCCCGGAAAATGTCATCTCCCATGGACAATTCTCCTCGGACCAAGCCCCGCGTGCACAATTCTTCCAGACTAGATAATCCCTCCGTGGACAGTTCCCCCCTGTGTGGACGACCCTCCCCGGAAAACTTTCCCCCGCATCTAAAAGCGAGCAGCCAAAGGGACTAATTAAAAAAAAAAAAAAAAATGGGGAAAAGAAGGAACTGTGGAATACTCAACCTATATTCCAAAATATAAATAGAATATATGGTAAAGCATATCCTATAGGATTGATTTTTATGTTTATGTTTCTTTTAATTCTTCTTTTTTGGGAGACTTGAGGTTGAATTATCAAACCTGGTCATTTATGGCGTCTTGTTAATTTCTCTCCGGCAAATTCCCCCCTCCCCAGAAAGTTCTGCCCCAAAAACCCCCTCCCCCATGGGCAATTCCCCTCGGACAATGACCCGTGTGGACAATTCCTCTCCCTGGATAATTCCTCCGTTGACCATTCCCTTGTGTGGACGATCCCCCCGGTAAACTATCCCCCTCATGTAAAATCGTGCAGCCAAAAGGAAAGCTAGACAAAAAAAAAAAAAAAAAAAAAAAAAAGAGAAAAGAAGGGTTTATGAAAATACTATATCTATATTTCAAAATATGTGTAGAATATATGCTGTAGCATATCCAATAGGATTCGTTTTTTTATATATTTTTTTCTTTCCATTTTTTTTTTTTCCTGTTTTCAGGACTTGGAGGTGGAATTGTCAAAGAAGGACACGATAAAGATTAAAGGAAACAATCTCCTTCGTTCTGACTTGGAGTTTGACTCGTGTTTTTTATTAATTTAATAATAATAATAGAAAAGAAATCAGCAACTAAAAGACAAACCTTCTCGTGTAGTCAAAGCGTTCTTGATTGCAAGGGTGAACTAGTATCATGTACTGTAGATTTCGGTTCCAGACCAAGTTCACGGAAAGTAATTAGTCGTACTTCTTGGATCCAGTTTGTATCTCTGTGTGCTTCCATCATCAAGGAACTCTTCTACAGCTGCCACCAATTTCATATCTTTCAAATTATTTCCTTTTAGCTTTATCTTAGCCTGCTATGATAACTCACCCCCCCTCCCCCCAAAAAAAAAAATAAAATATAAAAATAAATACTGTTGAATATTCTACGCCATATATTCTACCTATATTTTGGAATTCATTTGAATTCATTGGAATATATTTGAATGTAAAACATTCAAAAATATCTTCTTCATTCTTTTTATTTGTCACACTTTCCCCATGAATGCTCAATTTTACATGTGGAGGAATTTTCTTGGGTTAATTGTGTATGGGGATAACTTTCCGGGGAGAGGGTCATCAGTATGGAGTGGAGAGGGGCTTTCCAGGAAAACTTTCCATGGGGTTGATTTTTTTTTTTTGGGGGGTGGGGTGGGGTGGAGGGGGTGAATTAGCCTAGATTCGTCATTTATAGCAGTGTTTATTCATCTGTTTATCTTTAGTGAGTATAATAGATGCTAATTCCTTGTCGCACTAAGAAAAATAAAATGTTAAAATAAATTTAATTAAGTGATTTCAATTACTTATGTCAAATGAGTCCTGCATGTAAAAGAAAGGAAGAACGTTTAGAGTGTTTTTGTTTCTCTTTTTGTGTTTCTTCAACTGGATAATTCCTGAAGATAGGAAATTATAATTAACTGGTTATTTCTCCCTATTTTGTTAGTTGATTATGGGGATGCTGTGAATATACTGATTTAGTTTTGCACTAAACATAGTCTGAAGTATCCCTGTGTATCTATCCATGGTTTTCAGGGATGTGCTAAATGTGGGGAAACGGCTTGCAAAAGAGAGAGATGAACTATGTCGCGAACTAGGGCGCCTTCACGAAGATGTAACAACGTTGCATGAAGGTTTGCTTCTTGAGCTACGAGCCTTTCACCGTGAAGCTTCTGTGCTGAGAGATCGATTACATGGCAACAGAAAAGCTTCAGATAGTGCTGGGTAAGATAGAACTATATTTCTAGAATATATTATTGAATTATTAACCTAGAATATTTCAGGATATGGAACCGTATAAAATAATTGTTATCAACAAAAATTTAAGGCTAAGCTTAAACAGTTTTGTTGAGTAATTTTTAGCTCTGTATCCCGAAAAAAAAGTTTGACAAAGTTTTTATCATTTTTGAGCTCAAGAAATGAAAGTGGTGATGAGTAATGTGTCAACTTAAGACTGAGAACTTACTTGAAAGTGATATGTTTTTTGCTTTGATGAATCTTATTATGTGCAAACTGTGGTAAAATTCAATCAGTTTTTACTCTGTTTTTTTTTTTTTTTTCATTGCTTCTTTTTTCTATTGTCACATATATTTCTAAGCTTACAGTTTTTCTTTCGAATTTTTTTACTCATGGCATTTCCTCTTTCCCTGCCATGTTGTGCCACAAAACATCAATTTTGTGAGCCCCTATCTTAAAAAGAGGCAGGCATGAACGCTGCAGTGTGTTCTAAGTTATAACTCATCTGCTGACTAGCAGGACTAAGGATGGCTGGCCCCCAGCCCCCCCCCCCGCCCCGATTGCACTTCCTGGCTGAAGGGCCACGAAACGGAGATCAGCGCCGCCGGTTTGGACCTTAAGGGTCTAGTGCCGTCACACTTACTTTTTTTTTTACTTTTAGCAGGACTAAGAGGCTACTGCAAAATCGTAGAGAAATATCTAATGCCTCATTCTAAGCTCTCGATTATATCTAAATAATTTTTATAAATTCATCCTGATAATGACATTGTAAAGTGCCATATGGCACCAAAATGATATTTTTTGTTGCCATTTCTGCAGTTGAAAGGCTAGGAAGCATGAAAAAGGTAATATTATAATGTCCGTGATCAGAAACCCTTAACTGGAGGCATACAACTTCCCCTCTTGCATAATTCCCCTCTCATCCCCTTTAGTAAGTTCAAACTGAAAACTTCGTTTTGAAAAAAAAACTGCCGAACGAAAAAAAAAATAATTTGAATTTGATTTTGGAATGACAACTGTTATTTATATTTATCTTAACAGTAAAATATAATTTCGGAAATAATTTTTCAGGAGTATAAGAAAAGGGACAATAGTTTAGCTTACCATTGAAATCTCTTTGCCCAGAAATTGTTAACTGGATGCTTTAAAATCTTTCTCTTGTATGCCCCCTCTCCCAGCCCCCTAAGTAAGTGAAAATTAAAAAACAAGTTTAGAAAAAGTAACCGGATAGTGACAAAATGTTTTCAACAAATTAAAGCCTTATTCAGGAATGACGATGAATGTTGTTTATATTTATCCTAATTGTAAAAGTAAATTAAGAAAACACATTTTTGGCAATGGCGTCGATAGGGGTAACCAAACGAAGTTTTGGGCATTAAGCTTTTACTCCCGCCACCCTGTTAAGATGCACGTTAATTTATCACTGTTTTTGACGTCACAAACTGGCCTGCTATTTGGGTGGTATGGTGGGCACTGCCCCCTCCTGAATTTAGAAGACTTTTGTTTTAAGCTTTATAATAATCATGATAGTACGATTTTAGTGATCAGTCCTAAAATGTTGAAGTCCAACAAATAACTAAAGTATGATTTATTTTGAGAAGTTCAAAATTTTTTTGTAGTATTACGGCAGAAAATTTGCAATGGCACTAACATGAATTTCTGTAAATTATATTCAATATATATTTAAAATGTTTAGTGATCTTGAGTTTTCTTATATCTCTGTGTATTTTATCTGGGACGATATTTTGATAAACAGTTGAATTTTTTATTTGAAACTCCTCAAAGACATTGGGGATAATTTACCCTTTGGACTGTGTGCGTGACAAAATTGTATATTTTTTGTTGGAAAGTTTAAGATAGGTCCTATATTTAACCTATATTTAATGTCCGATTATAATAAAAACTCATGTTGACTTCTTTGTTTCATCGCCTAAGTTTGACAAAAAACTATTTGTAATGTTTATTGCTTACATTTAAAAACCAGAAAATAAAATTGAAAGTTTTGTTTTTAAAGAACAAAATTGAAACTTAAAACGAGCAGAAACTATTGCCTCACAGTCGATGCAACATACATCTGCAAAACGTTCAAATAAACTGACTTGTAGTATTTCCTTATGTTTGTAGAATTCTGAAGAACTAGCGAATACCAAAAACCTAGCTTGCTCTGTTTTTTAGAGAATTGAAGTTGTATACAAAAATTAATTGGTTTCATGACGAGTAAAGGACTATTGAGATGTTTACAAATTATTCTTTTATTTTCTGCAGTCAACTTAAGGACTTGGCTCCTCCTCAGTTTTATTGCGTCCGTTTGCGTTTTCAGTAAAACGCTAGTAAGCGATTAAGTTTCAACTTCGCTCTTGACTTCTATCAGGAAAACTTAGTTTTCAAAATTAACATCCAGTAGATTTCGTATTGGAGGATTTCTTAGCTTTTGGTTGCGTATTTTCAGGCAATTATGCAATATATGCAGAACAAAACATTACCAGAAAATGAACTGAAGTAAAAATTACAAAATACAGTTGTTCAACAAAAATAAACAATGGTTTTAAAACTTTAGACAAGATAAATTGCCTTATATAAGACATCAGACTTAAAACAAATTGAAATTACTAAGTGAAAAAAAAAAGAAAATTAAGGAAAACAGAAATTTAAACGAAAAGTGAAGTCGGAAAATAAATTATGATCTAAACAAAAATAAGTAATATATCACGGCAACAAAATTTATGGATATTCCTTGTGTTTTTGCATTCAATCTAGTTTTACTATTTTAAGATGCCTCATTCCAATTCAACCTTTTCTTCCTTTTAAATCCATTCCTTTCAAATGTGTAATAACTTCGTTAGATCAATGGGAAAATCCATTGGCTTGACAAAATTTTCAATTTATATATTCTACTCAGTTTTCAGTAAAGCGTAAAAGATATTTTAGGGTCTTGGGTTTTGAGGGGATGACACCACTGTTACTTTTGATAACCTTTCTTTTGTAAGTTTGACGTCGTTGTTCATTATAATATGTTTGTTTTAGTTTTCATTTATTTGTTATTGGTAATTTCTGCTCGCTATAAGTTTGATATCTTATTTTATGCTTTTTTTTTTTTTATTTTTAAACGGCTATACTTTTCGTGGAAAGCGGGTTTCTTATAAACTATTCCGTTTTCAAATGGCCAAAAATAAGCATTAAAAAATGTTTTTGTATAATCGTTTGTTTACAAACTACTCTGCTCACTTCTATTTGGATGCTTTTAATATTATATTCAGCAAATTCTAATTTTTGTTAATGCTGAGCACCAAACCAAATATTTTGGTAAAACTGGCATAAAAGTATGATTAATTTTTTATTTATTATTTTCTACGAGTGCTCTTTGTAGTTTTTTCTTATTGCAAACTTACTGTTCACAATAATTTGAAATCTTTTTAAAATAAATTCTAAAATAGGCTAATGCCACAACTTTCTTCATCTTCATGAAGGTCACGTCAATTTCAACTAGAAATTGAATTTTGGGAAAGGTCTATTAGACCCTGGCAACACACTGATTTAAGAATTCTGAGAGAATGCCCAATTTTGTAACAAATTGGTGTTGTCACTAGATTATATGTTGGGGGTCGTTGGACGAACTCAATATTGAGATTACTCCAGCTTAAATCTGGAGTTTTTATTTTGGAATTCAATTTATATAGTTTATTTTTGGACCCCGAAATCGTGCTGTCTATCAGCGATATGACGCCCTAACAATGGGTGCCCACGGACGTAGTTGATAACAATGGGTTTCACACTGCCTTTATTGTTCCGGCAAACATACAATTATTTTGTTCTCACAATTGATAAGTTTGGGACAGAATAGGACTTAGTCTTAGATTTGATTGAACCTTGAAGATGATTATTTCTCAATATCGTTCTATTAAAAATTAATGCTTCAAAATAATGCTTCAAACACCAACAATTTTGTTTCATGTCACTTTGACGTCATACATCGAAATATTGTTATTCGAGATGCTTCAAGAATATCGTATTAGTGGGTGCGGGATCAGCTTAGTAAAGAACATTTTCTTTTAGAAAATATTTGATTGACAAACCGGCAACTCTTGGTTTGTTTCACAACACCTTATATTGCTTTACGAGTAGGGAGCGATCGGAGGTAAGAGTTTGAAGACTCCTTCCTTGAACCTAATTTGAAAGTTTGTTCACTTAGAACTGCAACTTTCTGAGTCAGCTGAGAGCTACACTGTTGTCTTTTTTTCTGACTATCTTCGTATTTCAGAAAAATGGAGTAAACCCGGCTTCACACAGCTGAAGTAACCTTGACCTTATATTGTTACTTAAGGGCCTGCGTTTTAATAAGTAATTTATTGGCCTATTTTTTACTTGGCTATTGTGAACCAGTTCGAATGCCTAATTTCCCTTGCGCAAGTCCTTAAGTGAAGTCTGCACTTAATCAAGAGGTTAATGGGTGCCTCAAATCTCATGATGTTTACGATCGCATCCTTTAATTTTTATCAAATGTGACTACTCTGTATAGTGCAATCTGCCCTTCTCTAGAAAATACGAGCCTGCTGTAAAAAGATGATATCGCAGTGAAATGATAGACAAATAATATTGCAGTCTTTTGATTTTATGGGTGGGATTGTGGGGTTGTGTAACGTAGATAAATTTTACCTATAGTTTTCGAATCAGCCGAGAGAGAAATACTCTCGTTGAGCGTTTTGGTATTTTTTATAAATTTTCAATGTGTTAGGTTAATCGTATTTTGATTGTATATGAACATAAATTATTTCAGCCAAACTCTTGAGGAAACTGTCTCGGTTGTCGAATCCCTTCATGAAAGGTGGCAAGCAGCCCAGCGTGGATGGTTCTCTGGAAGCTTAGCAGATATGGAGCACAAGCTTTTGCTTGCTGAAGATGCTTGGAAGCGAATCAGACTTGGCTCTATTAAGGGGAAGCATGGTGATACAGCACCGGAGGAGATTTTGAGGTACTTTTTGTTTACATCTTCAGGCTGCTATCTGTAAGCCCATTTAAAGGGTTCAATTATTGCTTGTGGTAAAATGAAATCAGACGATTGCCAAAGCAAAATGCTTATTTTCTTTGTCGTTGATGCTGCTGGGAATATGAGAGTATCAAAGAAAGATCTAGCTTCTATGATCTAGTTGGGTATTGCCAGAAAAGCAAATAAGAAGAACAGGGATAGAGGTAAGTATTTTATGGAGGGTTATTGATCAGGAGGACCTCTAATTCAAGAAATGGAACCTGAGGGTATCAAAGAAGGACTTAGCTCCTATATTCTAGTTAGGTATTGTCAGGTACTGCCAGAAATGCAAATAAAACAGACCGGGGCAGAGATCAATACTATATGGAGAATTATATATCTGGAGGAATTGTAATTCCTGAGATCAGGAGGAATTATAATTAACCCCTGGTACAAGGCCATGTGCAGTAATTTCTCAGAGACCATCTGGCAGAAACTTTCCAATGGGAGTAGAAAAGGCCTTATACTTGTCGAATTTTTAAGTAGTTGAAATTTTTATACATTTTTGATCTTCTAAGGGGAGGAGACAGACGTTCCCTTTTCCTAGCTTCCGTGGCGTTTTTCAAAAAGGGCCTAAGTCGGCATTTTCTATTTTTACAGGACAGCAAAATGAAAACAAAAATGCCCAATGAAACAATCTCTCACAAATCAGAATTTAAGAAACTCGAAACTTTAAAGACTGATAACTTTTTTATCGAAATTGACTGGAAATGTCCAAACGGCTGAATTGTTCGTTACTTAGAAAATAAGGGACTTGCGCTCTTTTTTTACGCCCTTTTGGAACAACTTATAACTCGGTCAGAATTAAAGATCAGCCCATTTGAATAGACAAATGGATAGATCTCTTCGAGCTTATTCTAACTATATGCTTAACTCATTTTCAGAAAAACGTGGACTTTTGCAAAGCGCCACGGACTTGTGGGTGCCTTCACTATAATTTTAATTTATACCGAGTTTTCTAGTCGTTTGCTGGAATGAAATCATAGTTGGAGAACGGCTAAATTAAATTTTTCTAGTTGGATTGTTTTTCAGAAATAGAATTCCACTTCTTTTGTTGAAATTTTAAACCTTAATATGTGGTATTTGCAATTTTATTTAGTTTTCCTTAGAAAAGCATAGAGCTCATGTGGTGCAGTCGGAAATGACTGAACTTCTCTTATTGCGGATTATACTACATCTGATTTTTGGGACACACTAATAATCAAGAAGTTTATTATTTTCTAATTTGTGTAGATTGTCAGTTGATCCATTTAGGATCAAAATTGATCTATATATAAGGGTATATCTATCTACGAGTAATGAAGCCACATGCAAATGAAAAAGAAAGGTTAAAGCATAACCACTACACTAACGACATCTGGGACGTCTGAAGGTAACACAAAAAATAGGCGGCACTAGGTGATCTATCTATAGTATATAATCTATCTGCATCTATAATCTAACTGTAAACATCTATATTGTAAACATTGGAAAAAATTGGAGAAAAAGATGAAAATTCCCAGTTGTGGTTTTAGTGTACTGATCGAATTGACGGTTAACATTTCTAGGCTATTTCCGAGTTTGCCTTGGTTGTTGGCTAGACACTGTGGATGAGTACTAGCTGAAGATGGGAATGTAGCCTAAAATTAGTGGCGAGTAAATATTAATAAGAGATGGGTAGAGCGTTTTGAGGGTGTGTTAAACCGTAATAAAGGCGTAGGAAATGACATAGAAAATAGTGAAATAATTTTTGATGATTTTTGAAGTGAAGGAAGATCTATTTAGCAAAGAGGAATCAGAGCTGGAACTTAACAAGACCGATAAATAGCGAGACTGCGAATGTTGATGCCTTGTTAAATAAGTTTCTGAAAAAGGCTGGTTACGAAGTTAGAGATAATATCTTGAAAATTGTGAATGCAATGTTTGATGAAGAAGAGAAACCTAATGCTTTTCGGGAAACTTTAAATAAATTCATTTATAATAACGTGATATGAACGAATTTAGGAGTTATGGAGATGTTATGATGTACTGCTATGAATTGTCGATAGTAGCGGTAGTAATTTGAATTCAATGAGTATGCTTGAAGGGATCTTAGTATGAACTTCGTCAAACTAACTTTCAAATATATTCCGCATAAGGTAGCCTGATAATTTTGTTCTTTTTAGGGTACTAACCCCCTGATTTAGGGAATGTCCCTTTGTGCATTCCAAGTCTTCTTCTTTTTTTTTTCTCTCTTCGATAAATAAATATATAAATAACCTGTACTCAGCAGTTTGTCTGTCCATCTTGTTTGTTTTTTTGTTGTTGTTTTTTTGTGTTTTTTTTTGGACGTTTTCTTTGTTGGTTCGTACCTTTGATCGTATATTTTTCTAGTTTCATTCCTGTTTGGATGCCTATTCCCTGGAAACAATCGTTTCAAATATATTTTTTTATGTTTTGGCTTACATACTTTTTTCTTTTTTATAGATGTCGTCTAGAAAGTATCGCTATTACACCAACTACAATGAAGTTAGACATGAATCATCTCTCAAGCTCCCAGTCTTCTCTTGACGAACCTTCATTATGCCAATCAAAGTATTTTAATGAATCTGATGGCATACCTTTGTATGAAACAACAAGCCCTCTGTCTGTTAGCTGTGCTCCTCAGTCTCGTTTGCGGAAAGTTTTGGAGGTGGATCGAGTTTGTATCGAACCACGAGTAGAGCCTTTGTCTCCTAAACGTCGAGCTTCAGACAGAACAAGAACAGATGTAGCAAATATTAGGGTAAAAGGAGACAATGGAGGAAGTGTGGGTTCGAGACATGATCAAGCTAGTGCCACTCTACCTCTGCGTGTGCAAGGAAGGAAAATAAGCAAAGAAGAGATTAAACAAAAAATGCAAGAAATACGGCTAGTCTCTGAGAGTGGTAATGCTTCAGTCCTGGAGATTATTGAACCGTCAGGATCTGACCCTGATGAAGGTGATTTCCGAAATTTATTGCCGGAATCTCAATCAACTCCTAATAGAGATCAAGGGGCTGCAAAATCAGTGTTAGAGAGAGCTCATTTTCCAGAACCAGATTTATTAGCAGGTACTTTTCGTGACTCGGAAAGAGGTATTGACATTCCTGATGGAAGGAGGGAAGAATTTCATCTCCCACCTCCAATCGAGTTCGATAACCAACATGTAAGTTTGAAGAAGAAAGGATTTTTCAATAAGTTGTCGTTAAAATGGAATAAACGAAGGGAAAAATCAGTTGATGCAAACAGTCAAGCATCAGCTTCTGAAGGTGATACACCTACTGATGAAGTGAAAGATGAAGTTGTATCTCCAAAGGGTAGAGTTGCCGGTTTGTCCCAAATGTTTGAAGAGATGGCACAACCTGCGTCCGCCTCTCATTACCCGTCTCTTGAAACACTTTTGTCACCAACAGAAGAAGATACCCTGAAACAAAGTTTGCTTACTCCAGCCTTAGAAACAAACAACGAAAAACCGAACTCCTTAGAATGGGAAATTCATAACGTCGGAATATTTCACACTGAAGAAAAAGACAAAGTTTCAAGTGTCCCTTTAGGAGAGGTCCTGCCTCCAGCTCCACCCGATCCCGAAAGGGAATCCATACCAAGTCCTTCTAGTCATAAACCACATGGAGATGATTTTGAACAGCCAAGAGACCCACCTTCTTCTCTCAGGCTTCAGTCACATTTAAGCAAGAGCAGTCATGATTTGAAAAACAACGCCTCCCATTCGTCAATTCCGATTGAAGCGATGAGTGTTGGCACTTCTGAAGACTCAGGTATTGTCGTAAGGCCTGCCAGCTCTGCATCCAAATCTGACACGTTATCCCGTCCTGAGAGTCTTAGTGGCATATATCCGCCGTTTAAGGGTAAGTTCTCTCTCTCTATCTTCCCCCTCTCTCTCTTTCTCTCTCTCTCTCTCTCTCTTTTTTTCTATCTTTTACGAACAATAAATTGTGTAATTTAATGAGGAACTGTAAAGGCAGTGAAATTTAAAAGAAATTAATTGAATATTTCGGCTTTGTATATAAAAGCCGTCATCAGCACTATAAAGGATTAGAATAAATATAAAATTAAACTTACAATAAAAAACGAAAAAACTAAAACCAATAAAAAAACTAACTCCTCGCATCATGACTTAAAGCAAGTTCAGCTAGGACTGGTAAACAAGGTAATTCACCCAGACAAAATTATTTCAGGAGCAAGTTTTAAAGCGTGTTCTGCTTTTTTGGCAGCAAGCCCTGTAGGTCTTTTTGATTCATTAAAACGAATTCATTCATTAAAATTCGGGTTCAGTAAAATTGGTAATTGGTCTTATTGTATAATAGTTTAGATCATTATTAATTAAATTCATCAATTAGATCATAAAAATTTAATTTATAATGCCTCTCGAAGAATTTGTTTTGATACCTAGATTATTATTAATGAGGATGGTGCCTTGAAAACTATTGAATTTAGAAAATATGGTTGCTTAGAGCTGAATCGGAAGAAATAGAAATTCTACTAGAATTTAGAGTCTTTGTTATAATATCCATCTGTTGTTGTTTCATCAAATTTTGTTTGGTTCTGCCAACATAATAATTGCCACTGTCAAATGGTATTTGATATACCCCTCTTTAACGAGGAACGTTAAAGTTACGAGGAACGTCTTACTACTGAAAGATATGGCTCCATTCGTGTGACAGTTTATCTTTGAAATTCACAACACCAGCTGCAACGGCAGTGCATAAATCAGTTATATTATAACGATTAGACATAAACGAGTTCCGGGTCCAGGGTGGGAGGCGAAGGAGACATTTTGAAAAACGATAATAGCACGATCTGATTTGCTTAACGTCTGTTATTCGTCTACGTACGACCATCCGTATTATGTTATAATTCTCGAAGAAGAAAAAAGAAAAGGGAGTACAACCCACGCAAAAACAGGATATCTTTGTTTCTTAAGATGGGGGACAATGAATGTTGGGTCAAAGGTTTCACTTTTATTTCGATTTGACTTCATGTTTGGGGGGTTTTGGATTATTTTTCGAAATTTCTTTAATTTTTGTTTGCAGTTACAAATTCCTTTTCTGTCGTTTGGGTAAAAGCTATTGTCTACCGAATCAGTGCCAACTGTTCTCAGGAGGCAATTTCTTTGACTCTTTTTTTTCTTGTCCAGATACTATTGGTCATAGTTCACTCTTTATTAGGCTACAATTGCTCCTATATGGGACGAATCCTGTTCAAAAGTATCAGGGACTCAAAGAAAAACAACCCACTAAAATATAGAACTAGAGTTTTTCTAGGATCAGACCAGAAATATAAAATATAAAAATTTCAGGAACATTTTCTCTTGCCAAAACTTCTCCTGAGCATTTGGATAGATTATCTCCTACTCCTATTGACACACCTAAATTAGAGCAAGAACAATCCTCCGATCTGCCAAGGCACGAACATAAAAGGCAGGGACGACTAATTGGTCGCGTTGAGCAGGCCATTATTAAGAGCCCAGCTTTAAAAGAAGAAGCGGAATCTCCACCTTTAGAAGTAGGAAAGAAGGAGAAAGGACCTGAAATGCTTCAAGTGAAAAGGATTCCACGGGTAAGAGCTGCTTTTTAAATTTACATTTAAATTTATAGTTGTATTGTATTTAAATTTATTTAAATTTAAATTTATAGTTGTACGTAAGTACAACTGATGTTGCAAATACTTTCTATATAGTACAACAGATGCTACTATGGTAGAATACCCTAGTCGTATGCTGAATGTAGCTGAAGAGCGAGCCAAGAGCGAAGGTGTCTAGCCTGACATTCGGTCATGCGCAATATTAACAAGTCCTCTTTAAAGGTTAAGTTTTCAAAATAATTTTGATTTTTGACATATTATACGGTTATATAATGCACGGTGTACGTTTAAATTTTAAATATAACATTGGTGTTCAATTGGTAATAATTGATGTTTCATTTGTAATTAAACTGACATAAAATAATATCAGATTAAACTTTTAATGAAGACATTGAAAAGAACTTAATTAAAAGTATTGCCCGTTATTCTATAGTATCGTTTCAGTTTAATTATAGTAGCATAAACATGCTTTCTTTCTTATATAACTATCATGTGGCGACATCAGTTGTTCAGGTATATGTTGCTTATCTTGTTGCCTTCATTTCAAGGATGCTCATTGGCATTTTAAGAGTTTTCTTTATTTTTGTTTTCAGTTTTTTTTTTTAAACTCTGTAAGGCTTCCATTAAAATATATAACTATGTTTTGGAGTAGAAGTTGCATTAAAGGAAAAACGAACAGAAATAAAGTCAAATAATTTTTCAAGATTAAAACTCACAAATCAAAATAAATATATAAATGAAACCCAAAAGGAAGAGAAATCAAATAAATAACTGAGTCAAACTCAAAAGGAGGAGAAACTAAGAAGAGTGGAGCTGACACCCCCTGTGCCTTCTAAAGACCGGAATATAATTTGTACTTCACTGAAAATAATGCTTATTTTGAGCCATGTATTTTTATTTCTCATAATATAAAAAAAGAAAAAAAATCACCATCATAAACCAGATTACTGAAAAAAAAACAAGAAAAAACAAATGAATGTGAATTGACAATTAGTTTATGCTGATATTCAATCTTGAAAGTCTTGTAATTTTGGATTTTATAAAATTAAAAGAGAAAAAGTTTAAAACGTACTTTATTTTCATTAAAGCCCAAATTATATTCTGACCTTTAGATGGTACGGCGGGTGTCAGTCATACTCTTCATAGTTTCTGCTTGTTTTGAATTATGACTCAGTTATTTGTTTAATTTCTGCTTGTTTTGAATTGACATAGCCTTACCCATTAGTTAAGAAAAGAACATTTTAAACAGTTTTAGTTTTTCTCTATAAGAATCCAGATTTTGGCTTTCCTGAAAGTCTGAACTCTTCCCTGAAAGTTTCTACTTTATACCCTTTTTCACCCCTAAGATGCACCACCTGGATATCTTGACAGCCTGCATGCGCTTAAACTTTTAATTTAGTTCAGTAGTATCAGTAACATTAGTAGCAGTAATATTAGTAGAAGAAGTGGTAGCAAAAGTAGAAGTATTATTGGTAGACCTAGAAGTTTCAGGCTAGTACCCTAAGGCGTTACTCGGATATTGTTAATACACCTCTTTGTTAATCCATGTGCATAGTGTGTTTTAATTCCGTTCAAACTATTCCTTGAAAGTTTTGCTAATACCTCTGTGCATTTTTATTAGTTCAACATACGCCCTATAATGTCCTTAAAGTCATGTCCGAAATATTTGTTAAATATCCTTATTTCTGACTTTCACCGGAGAATGTCGACATTCACCATGCACTAATGGTGAATGTTGAGTATTTCTGAGATTTATGTGTAATATTTTTGTATCTATTTTGCAACTATTTAAGTATTCGTGTTCTTTTTCCGTGGCCTATTCTGATATGAACCTCATAAAGTATACTGAAGAATTCCTTGTTGGTAACATAATTCTGTATATTCGTTTCTCCTAGTTTTACTGATACAATCAACTTCTCTTCATCATTGATATTTATAACGTCAAAACGTTTTTAATCATATGTAATCCAAAGGTGTGTTTCGCTTAATTTTTAGCAGAAATCACCCCAGAAAGTATTTTAGAGTACTTTTCTTGAGAAAAATAAGAGCAGTTGTCTTCTCGTTTACCCGCAATTAATGCATGTAACTTTTCATAAAAAGATCACGATTCACTGCTAGTATCCATTCTGTATAAATCAGGGTATCGGAGAAAAAAAAATAACAAAAGTTGCTGTCACCATCAAACTTTGCATAAGACCGACAAAGTTGACTGAATCCAAGCAGAGATAAGGATTTTGTTTTTTCCTATCTTATCTCTCAATTAGAGATAAGAATTAGGTTTTAAGAATCGAGGTTTTTTCATCTCTTTTGGACATTGGCCAGAGCATATCTGTGATTGTCAACATACACCGGTGAGGGTCCCAATGCACAAGAATGTAATGAAATATTTGATCTTTCACTGACGTCCTTGGTGTTTATTGACATTTACCGGTGGAAGTCGACATTCACCATTTTTGAACATTCACGGTGACATATATACATGCGTGTTTTAATTTAATTCAATATCCCTTAAAAATTTCTTGAAAGTTTCACCTTTGTATCCTTAGCCTTAGTTGTGGTATTAGTAGTATCAATAGAAGTAGTAGCAGTACAATGCATATAGTACCTTTTGGTTGGTTTAACATCCCACTCAACATGCACTAAAAGTTTCAACTTAACATCCTTCTGTTCCTGGGTTATAGCTATTACGTTTTTTCAATAACTTGCATCGACATAGTGTCTTTCGATTTAGTTCAACATCCTCCTCAACATTCCCTGAAAGTTTCCTGTAATACCTTTAGATCCAGTTGTACTATTAGTATTATTATTATTATTATTAGTAGTACCAGTCGTAGTAGTTGTTAAAGCAGTAACAGTAGTAGCAGTGGGAGTAGTATGCACATTGTGCCTTTTTGTTAGTTCGACATCCCCCTTAACATGCTCTGAAAGTTTCAACTTAGTACCCTTGACCTTTTGTGGGATATCGCTGATACGCTCTTTTGAAAACCTACAGGCGTTTTGATTTAACAAACAAGACAGGTGCCTTGTACATGCAGAGAAGGTGTTTTGATTTAGTTTAATATCTCTCTACATTCCCTGAAAGTTTCACCTTCACATTCTTAGCTTTAATAATAGTAGTTGTTGTTGTAACAGTAGTAACAGTAGTAGAAGTGGTGGTAGCAATAAAAGTAGCATTAGTAGCCCGCAAATGTTGCCTTAGGGTTAGTTCAACATCCCCACACAACATGCCCGGTAAGTCTTAACTTAGTAGTCAGTCCATTCCTAAGATATTACTGATACGCCCTTTTAACAACCTTCTTGAATATATTGTGTTTTTAATTCAAATTCCTTCTCAATAGACCCTATAATTTTCACCTCCATACCCTTAGCAACCTTAATGCTCTAATCTGATCCTAAGATATTGCTTTTATGCCCTTTTTGACACTATGCATTTATAGTGTGTTTTGATTAAATTCAGTATCCCCCCTCAACACTCCCTGAAGGTTTTACCTTATTACAATTAGCTTCAGTAGTAGTGTTAGTCTTAAGGGCAGTAGTAGTAGTAGCATGCACATAGTGCCCTTGTTTAGTTCAACATCGCCCTCAACGTACCCTCAAAGTTTCAATTTAATGGTCTTCCTGAGATATTGCTGATACACCATTTTGACAACCTACATGCACACACTGTATTTTGATTTAGTCCAACATCCCCCTAAACATTCCCTGAAAGCTTCACCTTAATACCCTTAGCCTCAGAAGAAGTAATAGTCGTAGTAGTAGTACTAGCATTAGTAGGAGCATGCACAGAGCGCCTTAGGTTTTTCAACTTCCCTTTCAATACCCTGAAAGTTTCAACTTGATATCCTTAGCAGTTCCTGGGACATTGCTGATACGTCCTTTTGACAACCTGCATGCAAATATTTTGTATTGATTTAGCTCTATGTACTCTCAACATTCCCTGATATTCTCACCTTAATAGTCTTAACTTTAGTAGTAGTAGCCTTAGTAACAGTACTAGTAGTAGCAGTAAAAGTATTAGTAGGAGTCGCATGCAAATATTGCCTTTTGAATCGTTAAACATCCCCCATAATATGCAATATAGGCTTCAACTTAATACTTCAATATATTCCTAAGATATTGTTAAAACGCCATTTCTTACAACCTGCATGTTTAATTGTGGGTTTTGGTTTAATTTAAATTCTTCCTCAATATTCCCTATAATTTTCATCTTCGTACCATTAGGCTTAGTAATAGTAATCGTCGAGGTAGTTGGAGTAATAGCAGTAGTAACATGCACGTATTGCATTTTGGCCAGTTGACAATCCCCCTCATAATGCTTTTAAAATATCAACTTATTGGTATAAGCTGTTCCTAAGATATTGCTGATACAGCCTTTTGACACCCTGTTTGCAAATAATGTGTTTTGATTTAGTTCAAAATCCTTATTAACATTTTAGTCTTAGTAACAGTATTAGTGTGTAGAAGTATTAGTTTTAGTACTAGTGGTAGCAATAGTAGTAGTAGTAGCGTGCACATACTGCGTTTCAATCAATTGGTCATCCCCCTCATAATTCTCTAAAAATCACAACTTTATACCCTAAACCACTCCTGAGATCTTCATGAACATAGTGTATTTTGATTTAGTTTAACACCCTCAACATTACGCCCTCCTTTCTGATAACAAATGTTATACGTAAACGATGGGCGAATTGCATAACTTACATCCTTTACCATGAGGGTTTGGGATTGACATCTCAAGAGACATAGCTATTACAGCTTCCAACTAGCTGAACAATTTGGCTATCTGTAAATTTTGATCAGATGAACTTTGGGGAAAAGGTGCGTGAGAGGGGGCCTGGTTGCCCTCCAATCACTTTTGACTCTTAAAAAAGACACTAGAATTTCTGATTTCCAATCAAATGAGCCCCTTCCGAAGTCTACGACAAATTTTTCCATACACAATGCCTTGGTGAGAAGAAGAAAAAAAAAACAACAAAATAAGTAACTAACACATCGTGCCCACTTCGCTCTTTACGTACATAGCGCTATTGCGCTGTCTATGAAACGATTTTATGTTTAGGCTCGGTGCTTAGTGTACCGGATTGACTGGACGGAGAAATATACTCGTCCTGGTTACTTAGATCTGTTGATTTTATAGCATGACTTTTTCTTCTTTTGTTTTCTTATTTGACATCAGTGAGAAAATGTGCTTCCGTAAAAGTACTTATAATACCCCATAAAATGTTATAAAATCGGTAACAGCGTTTCTGATGGGTAATTTTTGTTACTTATATTCTAGATACTTAGATACTAATATAGCCTAATTATATATAATACTTATTTTCTTATTATATAATTATACTTATTTATTTATTTACTATGGGCTTTGTTAATTAGGTTTGTTAATTAGGCCTATATATACGTTATTTTGACTAAAAAGAGTGGGAGTAATCTGACTGATACTAGTTCATATCTCAGTAGGCAGCAACTCAATAGTGCCACTTACAACCTCTGATATTGAAGGGGTAGAGTGAAATGAATGGATGAAATAAATATTGATGAAATGAAATAAATATTAGATTAGCTGCAGTGGGTTCTAACTTTTAATAATGGTCATTAACTATTGGCTGTTACCATCATCCTAAAATGGTTACGTTCTAAAATTGGATGGATCTACTTGAACAGAATTAACAATTTTCGTTCTTATGGTGTCTTCTCACTCTTGGTTTGGCCCAATTTTTTGGGTCTTCTTACCCTTCATACCAAGAATGAACCAACAGCCTTTTTCAGGTTATGTGCCTTAGAACGAAAATAATAACAAATAATCAATTACCTTACATTATAGTTGTCTTTTGGAACACACCCTAAGAGAAGAAATGTCCCTTCCTCTAGGGGTTAATTTAATGCAAGCATATTGCCAGCTAAATTTTGGAATTCTGAATGTTTTGCATTGCTTAAACACGATTAAAAATCAATCAGTGTAATTTAAACCTCATTTGATGTTTTAGCTTAGGATTTCTTAGCTTCTAAAAACACAATAAGCGTTTCTTTTTTTTCAACACGGTTCCAATCTACTTCTTCCTTTTTTAGAGAATGTTGCGTGAAGAAAAAGCAATGAGGAAAAAAAATCGGCTAGAGCGTCCCTGGTATGACGTTTCAGACGACGAAAATGATGACCTGCTAATTACCTCTTCAAGACTCTCAGCCGTGCCATCTGCACGCTCGTCTAGCAGCGAAGAAGAACCAGAAACAGTCTGATGCTTAGTTCTATATTTCCGTATTTTTAATCAGCTGTTTGGCTAAGATTACTTTCAATTATTGTTGAAAATAACCGTCTTAGTTACAAGAGAGAGTCTCCAGAGAGGCCACTGTAAAAGCTTTTCCTTCTAAGGATCTACTAAAGGTTCTAACTGCGATCAAAATGAAAGTCAATTTTATCTTATCGGTAACTGGTCAACCTAAACAGGGAATTACGTCAGTAGTTTCCATTACATCCTCCCCTTAAGCTGAATCAGTATAAGCTAGTGTTTTGGAGTGTATGAATATTATTGTCATTTAGTTGTCGGATTTTCTTTTCAGTCGTTTTAAACGCGTCATACTGCTAGATAGATATACAATTGGTCGAGACCGTGGTTCTGTGGTTTTCAATTATCCGATATTAAGTGAACATACTTGTTAAAAACATATTGTGAATGCATTCGTGCTATTGATTAAGAGGTATAATCATTAGTTATCAAATTGTCTGCATTGATTGGTACCGTCTTAGAATTTGGATTCGTAACATAATATCACGGTCGTAGCGTGTGCAATATTGTTTTGGAATTAATGCTTTTTGGAAGAAGAAGAATTTGAACACATTTTAAATTAGTCATGTATATGAAAAATAAGCCTCAGGAATGTTTATAAAGTCAATATAATAGTAGAACTATAAAACTTGAAATTGCAAAAAAAATTGGGGGAGGGGGGAATAAAAAAGCAAAGTTACGGTGAACTATACAAAAAAATAGAGAGTATATGTGAAAATTTAGAGATTTCTACGATCGGAGAGGGCAAGACTCCGTCCACAGACGAGCCTAAGAAATTAAAAACATTTCTGGTTTACCGAAAAAAAGAAGACACAAATGGAGAACCTGCATAGTGACCTTTTCTTTTGCCAAAAAAAAAAAAATTATGTTCGTAATTCAATTGACGTCTGCGGTATATGTTAATATTTTTCGTGTAGCATAGTACTCCAAGCCAACGCATGTGCTGACATGTTTGTATTTTAGACGGATGTTTATAGTATGTTTTATCTTGGAGGAATGCAAATGCAACTGTGTCATTTCCCACTCTGACATACTATTATAAGAACATTTGTTTACTGCATAAGTGTTTGGTTAGTCAAAGAGGTTTAGTCTCTGAATTGTATATGTTCGATCTTTGAATTGCCCTTTTCTGAAACGTATTTATATGATTGTTCGTACTATGCCAAGACAATTTTAAAAATATTTCTGACCACACCTGGAAAAGTAAGGGCAATTCCTCCTGTTTGAGGAAATATGTATTTAGACATCCTAACCAAAGTTTTTTCCTTTTTATTGGAAGAGATTATAAACTCTAAGGAAGTTCAGCTGGAATTTCAGCTGGAAGTTCAGCAGGAATTTTCAGCTGAAACAATTTTCTGATGAAAAAGAAAAAAGATGTATATCTGGAAATCTGAAGCTTAAGTAAAAAAAAAAAAAATTAATAATAGCCTCTGTGGTAGATACTTAAAATAATACTAATTCTTTTGAAGTGTTGATTTTTGACTTTTTGAAATTTTCAAGAGGAAAAAATGAATATACATCTTGTACATTTAGAACGGTGGTGATCAGAGCCGTTCAAAGGGAGGAGAACCCTGGCAGCTGCTTTGGGTGCCGTGGCTAGGGGGGGGGGGGGGCTCGCTGCTTGGGGTTGTCCAATTTGATCAAATTTTTCACTTTGATTTGGCTTCTTCTTTTTGCTTATATTTAAGTCGGCATGGGGCGCTGTAATTAATTTTTCCCTGCGCACAGCCAACCCTAGGAACGGCTCTGGTGTTGATGTACCTTTAATTTCAGGAAAGAAAGAAATTTATGAACGAAACGAAAAATTAACCTAACACCACTTTGCTCGAATTTTTTGTGCTAATGTTGATTAACTTCTGGCAATGCTGGTATAAAGTATGATGCTAGTACCGGTGCTAAAATGGAGTGGTCACACCCTTCACAAAAAATTTAGGGTTCTACCATGTATAACACAAAATAACGATAGAGTTGGGTGTGTATGCAGGATGGGAGGACTCCTCTCCCTCTCAAAATCTCAGCCCTGGATGAGCCCCCCTTCCCACCCACCCACTCATAGAATGTCTGGCAGGCTAATGTAATTCTCTCCTTGTGGACTATTGCTTTCATTTCTAATTTATTTATCATGAAGTAAAAGTTGCATTGTTTTGAAAACTTGTGAAATGATGACACAAATATTTTAAACGAAAAGGGAGCAAAAAAAGCTTCTTTATTTCGCTAAGAGAGACATTTTTTCCCGACATTGGTTTCTTTTTTATTCTATGTTTATATAAATACTTATTTAAAAATGTCTTTTAGTATTTTGCATCTTAGTGTTGAGGCTTGCGGCAAAGTTATGGTAATAAAACCACTTTTGCCATTTAGCACCTTCGTATATTACTGCTACATTAACTCAGCTACTCTTCTGGCCTCCTAGATTTCTTTTTTTTTTTTACGCACATATATGAATTATCGCTGTTATTGGTATGATCTAAGACTGTGTTGTTAGGATCTGCCTGTGGTATTTTAAGTGTAGCTTGTTATTTTAGACAAGTAAAAATTAACTCACCTGAAGCGAACAATACTGTTCTGGCCTCTTTTTTTTTTAATTCATATGATCTAAGACTGTGTTGTTAGCATCTGCCTGTGCTATTTTAAGTCCAGCTTATTATTTTAGACAAGTGAAAAATATGGACACTTAGTTCAGTACAAATAGCCCCTGAAACTTCTTTTGTGTCAAAAATTGTGTAAGAGTGTGAAATCTCCAAAGATTGTTATTCTAAGATACCATGAAGGGAGGCTAATCCCATGTCAGGTCACTTTATGTCAGGGGTATTTCTTAAAACCTTTTTAATTATTTGATTTGTTTACATTATTTAAAAATATTATTTTTTTTCTTTAAATTAGCTTCATTGTAATGTAAAAATACAAAAATTGACTTTTTGGACCTCTCCCGATAGTTTTGACGATATTCATCTTTCTTAGAATAAAAAACATATATGTTTTTTTTATTATTTCATTCCTTTTTTTGCATATTTTGAATATGAAACGGTCAAGTGACTTTATTCTTAACTAGATATTAGTATCAATTTTGTTGTGGTATTCTCGCGCTGGGGAGGTATCTTCTGTTATCTCCTACCTTGTATGTTTTTTTTTTATTGATATCCTTTATTTGTTCTTTCGGCATTTTCTTATCTTTGTTTATGGCCGACATATCGTGCCCTGCTCCCCGTCGACCAGTTTAGAAATTTATTTATCATGTATAACACAAAACTTATAAAACTTTTATTAATGCTTATTAGAGACGTCTTAACTTAATCTGGGGATGCTTAAAAATGAGCAAAACTTTGGCCTCATGAAACGTGTGGACAATATTTCTTGGTTTCAAAGAAATGATGTTTACCCTAAAATCGAATTTGTTTAGTCGCTCGAGGGCTGGACGACGTAGGTTTTCTCAAGCTATCAGTGGCCGTATTTAATCAATATGGTGGACTCGACACTAGGTTTTGCCCACGACTTTTTTAGATTTATGCTCATTTGTGTTGAACTTTACGAAAATGCAACATGAGTGTTGTTTACCTTGACTCGAGTTAAAAGTTTGACTCACCAAACTTGATTCTTTCAAGTTTGTGCAAGTTCTTCCTAGAGACGCTTAAGGTCATCCAATCTAACTTAATATTCTTATTAATGCATTGATGTGAAGTTTGACCGTCCATGCTTTACAACTTTAAAATATTTGCCAAAAAAACGCTACGTCTATTCATCTTTCCAGATTTTTGGAAAATTTTATGCTTAGATTATAAATGAGAATGAGAAGTGTTTCAGCTTGTGCAACTGGCGAAGTATAGAAAGTTATAATCTAAAGTGGTGTTTATAAGGTCGTATCCAGGTTATGGGGTTTGACCCCCCCCCCCCGAAATATTTGTCTTACTCATAAAAATGTAACGAAAATGCATATAAACTTTTTCTTTGCATTTTTTAATTATTCTTTTTTTTGTAACCAAAACAAGATGGATGAAATCCGACTTGAAATGTAGTATTGTGAATCCAGTGTTGAACAGTGAATTGGTATATCCCCGTTATTTTTTTTTTATTTTTTTAGGTAAAAGTGTGTCCCTTATTTGATTATGAATATCTTTGGAGCTGTAAGATCTGACTAAATATTGTAATTGAAAGTGTGAAATTATGTACGTCTTTATAGATAGAGGGATTAAGTATGCATATTACTGATATAATTTATAAATTATTGATTTAATTTATTGAACTTAGTTGGAGATATCTAACAAACATGCTTTTAATACTTCGTTACGATGCTCATCATGTTATATTTGTTTAACATTGAAATGTAATTTAAATGATCATTGCTCTGTTAATGATTATTTATTGCTGTTTATTTTGCTGCTCATATGTACATAAGCTGTTGTGCAGTTGTATGTGGCTCCACTAGTTTAGACATGCTAAATTGGTTATTACCCAAATTCAGACACAGTACAAAAGTTCCCCGTCCGTGTTTCTGTCATTTTCTATTATGCCAAAGATTTTTGTATTTGGCTTTTTTAGGGTGTTTGGGTTTTTGAGGATTGGGATTTTAATTTCATTCTATTCTAATTGTATGTTGTGGATTGTTATGTATAGTTGCTCAACATTTTTCATGAATATTTCGTAGCTTCCGTCCGTAATTCTACCTCGTTCCACTACTCATGTTACAGTTTTGTTATTGATTATATATGTGATTTTCGTGCCATGAATCTATTAATATATTGTTATACTATATTATCTTCCATACTATTCTTTGGTAGATTTTTTTTCTTTTCTTTGAGGTAATTCTGTATAGCTCTTACCAGACCTTACCAGACCTTACCTTGTATAGCTCTTACCAGACCTAAAGTTCGATTCGGTGGATTAAATTTCTTGCTTTATATAATTGATAATGATGGTAACTCCCAGCTAATCACCAATGCAATACCAATCACCAATCTGAATATAATCGCGTGATTTCATACAACGTGTATGTTTAGTCGAGGTGTCTGTAAAGAATAAACGAACTAGGCTGAAGTATCAGTATGTTAGTTGAAGTATCAGAAGTTATCAGTATCAGTATCAGAAGTATCAGTTTCAGAAGTTAGCTGAAGTATCAGTATCTTTCCCATAATCAGAAGAGAGTATATGTTTCTTTTTTCTTATGCACAAAGCTGAAGGCAATTAAGGAGTTTTCATTATAGAGGATTGATTTTTTATGAGCAACATGAATGAATTTCATGAGCAACATGAGCAGACACCAGTACCAAATAATAAAAGAGGAAAATTAGCGGCACTTTTTGTTTATTTCTTTTGTAATGAAGGAGACGAAAGTTTTATTTCATATCTGGTGTGAAGCAAGGAATGGGGGCTGGGGCGTCCTGAGGCTCATTTTATTGGAGAGGCGATCTTCGTAGATTTTACCTAATCACTACCTGATTTATGCCGAATTTTCTGCAGAAATCAAGAATTTTGCTAAATTTCAGCCGATTTTGCAAAATTTCTGCAAGATTTTGCAGGATTTTGCAAAATGCCAAAAAAGTTGCCCCCCCCCTCGGGATGCCCCTGAATGGGGGAAAAGATAGGAAATGATTCAGAGACAGTCCGAGGTGGGCGGAATCTGGGCGGGGGATGTCTTATAGGGAAAATGTTTTCCGTACGAGAGTTTGTTTTTGCATTTTTTGAAAAACAGACACAAAGTAACTCTCCTCCGCTCGAGTGTTTTCAATCTGACTTTTTTAGAAATAGAGAATATGGAACCTTAGCTTCTATGACAATTATGCGCAGTGCTCTTTTTTAGATGGATTCAATTTTTTCTAATTCTTTGCGAGAGATGCAAGGATGCCAAACTGGACACGCATATTCAAGATGCGGGCGGACAAAGGAAACATAAATTCTTACAGAGTAAATAATCCGTACAGTCAGGTTTCATTAGAAGGTGACGAATTCTATAGTTTTTTTAAGTATTCTGTTTTGTCTCACAGCTGGGGAATCGAGTTGAAACTTTTAGGAAAAATTTTGGTCGATGAGGGGGGATACATCGACATGGATTTTTGTGTTTAGAGAAAGGGGGAAAATATATGTTCTCTTGTCTTCGCAAAACGGTATATACTCTGTATTTTCTTTTTCATGCCTATCGTCTGACAAACACACTTTGGCTTGAAAGAAAACAAATAAACATCAAAAAATTGAATTATGTCCAAATATTGACATAGAATGTTCATAAAATGCATTTACGGATAGTGTTTAAAAAGAGACGCTTTAACTTGGCAAAGATTGGAAAGAATTTTCGAACTTCTCAATTTAACGCTAATCGTGTAAGTAGCCGTTTAATGCCTTTCTTTGCATAAAAGATATATTTCAGTTCTTGGTCATATTTGCCTATTATAAGGCTAAAGAAATAAATCAATTCATATTCCTAAATAGAGATTCCACACCTTACTGAAAAATGGCCCAGAATTAGGGAAAGCAAAATGTATCTCAATTGCTTGATGATTATCTTAAGTTGTTATTTTCTGAAATATAAAGTTTGGTTGGAAACTCAATCGACCTCCTAAATGAAAAGCCTACACATCAATTAGGAATTATTCTAAGTTGCTGACAAAACGAGGCGTATCTTAATTAAACACGATAGACGACTTAAAAAAAATGCTTATAACTTGAAAACTGGATTTATTAAAAGGTCTTGTTAATTTACTGACCGCTGCGGTTAAATGCGGTATTAGGAATTTTACTTTGATTTATATCCTTCAATAATTCAAAAAATCTTTTATTGGCCAGTCGTAACATTCGAAGTTCTTATGAAAATCCATTTATTTGGGATAGTTGTGTGTCTGGCAGATACAATGATGTTTTATTTTAAAATGTTTCTGATCAGTTACAATGAACTGCATTTTCATTTGAGGTCAAGGTGAACACAGTAAATATAAGTTTGGATAAACTCGATGAAATACATTACCAGGATGATTAAGAAAGAAAAACTTTGACTGGTGAAGGTAGAAAGATTAAAACTGAAAAGGGAGAACGAAAAATAAGAAGGAGGGAGGTACAAAGGGAAAGTATTTAAGGGGAAAACGAGAACCGGTAAATAAAAGCCATAATTTTAGGAATTTTGTAACAAATGGAATGAAGCTTATTAGTTTCATGTGTTTTCATAAAGAAGATAATTACCTTTTCAGAAAATTATTTGGACTTTCCTGGAGTTATTTGGAACGCCTTCAAGATCTAAATTAATGAATGAGTCTATAAATGTAAAAACGCGTAAAAAGAGTAGATATGAGCATCAAAACTGAAACAACAGTGAATAGAGAAGGGATTCCATAACCACTCACGACACGCAAGTCAGAAAAAGAAATTGACTCAAAATTAATATAAAAAAAAGAAAAAAAAGGGATTGCCACTGAACAGTTGTCGCTTAAATGGATGGTAAAATTCATCCTGCTCCTTTGCTTAAACGATACGCAGTTTGACACCACTGTATTTAATTATATTAGTTCATATTCAAAGCTCTTATTGCTGAATTTTAAAATTGACAAAAGTCGTCTTTTGCTGTTGCAATAATATCCTACAGCAGTTGTAACCCTACTGTCTTCATTTTAAAGATAGTCCTTACTCTGTTACGGGTGACTTTTTGTCCAGAAAAGTTGGTGTTCAGAAATTGCCTGGCAAAAAATGAACGGCCAGATTTGACAACGGGTCTTCCTGAGATTTTTTTATACTTGAACTTGCAGCAGGACCAAGCGTTTTCCGCCTCACCTAACATCTAAAATTAGGCGTTTAGCAGGAATTTTTTTTATCGCAAGCCCCCTAGACTCAGTGGGGCTGAGCTTCCGGAGTTACTCCACTGACCCCCCACCCCGAACTACGTTGGATTGAAATTCTAGCGTTTTATCCACTCAATTAGGGTGGCTCAAACTCGTATAGATTGATGATAGAGCTGAATGAAAGAAGCTTTTGAGACTAATGAATTCTCATGCATTCTTGAATTCAGAGGGATTGCATCCAATCAAGGTGGGTGCTGAACATGGATCAGTATAAAAATCAGTTCCCTGGAGACGAAGCCTCACAACCACAACTTAAGATGAAGTCGGGATTACGGCATGGAACTTCGGACGGAGAAAAGCAACTTATTTTTTTCCCCTGCGTTTAAGTTGATAATCCAGGTATCAGAGTTTTTGTTCCGCTTGACGAGATAGGGAATTATTGACAGGGGGTTTCTTCTTTGAAACCATTCAATAATCATCTGTTGCTGTTGTACAATTAAGGAATAAAATCAGTTGTTATTCAGTCTCTGACCTGTTAAGACCTATTTATTCTTTTAAAAGGATTAAATCCCGGTTTTTGAACAAGTGTGAATAAAAAGAATTATTTTTGGAGTTAATTAGAGACTAAACTTCGTTTTATCCTATACCCAAGAATGACTAGGAGCGTGTGCTCCGAATGTCGTTGCAGGGCACTTTAAACTGTTTGATATGCACTGACTGTGGATCATGCTTGCACGAACAATGTGCTGGAATTGAACGTTTCCAATGGACTAAAAGTTGACTAAGCCTAGATTGTTCTGCGAAATAGGATAGTTTAAACAAGGATAGTCCAAAAAAGATAATTACTTTGCTAATACTTGTTCCAGTCAACCCCAGCATCTCCCAATTACTCCCCCATGTCGTCTATCGAGCAATGACCTGGCGAACATAGTGATGGAAATTCGATCATCCCCTCTAGGTCCAAACCTTCCAAGTAATAATGACCATCTCGAAGTCAACAAGTCTAATGGCTCCTGCCAGACTGAAACTACTACTTGAGGCACTTGTTGTTCTAATCCCCTATCGGACTTATCACTCCTTTCCCTTATAGCCATGAGAGATAAATTAGAATCAATAAGCAAAGAAATATCTGCCGTCATAGACCATAGGTTACGTCTAAATGATATCCCTCCTGAGTTGTCTAATGTTAATGAGGATCAAAATCAGGAAATTATCTTTAATAAATCCCACCTGGATAAATATTCAATTGTTTCCTGGAATAAAGAGGTGATGAAACAAACTTGTATTTTTCAACAGTTCCTTGGTGATAACATAATTAAGAGTTCATCTGACCTGAACACGAAGTCGAATGCTAATGAATGCGAACTAAAGGTCAAGACAATTAAGATAAGCGGTCATGAATTGACTAGACATAAGGGTGTATGCAAATTTGCCTGGTATGATATTTGTAAGAAGGCAAAATATGTAAATATCTGCATGTTTGCAAGAGTTTTAATGTTGAGGGTGAGTTTAAGGTCTCTGACTGCCAACTATTACACCAGAAAGTTTGTATTAAGTTTGAAAGTGGTCGTTGTTTTGGTTGTGACCGGATTCATTTGAATCATGGCTATGACGCATTCAAAAAACTTTTTAATAATGCCGGAAAGAGTTATCATCAACTGTCAAACTCTCTCCCTTGTATTATCACTATAAATTTTGATCAGCCAAAAAATGAAGTTCGCCACGCCATCCCTCAAAAGCAACATGAGTCTGAATTATCAACGGCACCGAACAAACCCATTCAGAAGACCTCCATGTTATTTTCCCGCTCCCTCTCATTTCAATTGCCGAATCAGTCCATCTCCTCAGTCCCGTTATTTGCATCGAATGAACCCAACTCTTTAAGGAAGGATTTTTCCAAGAATCTCGAAAACTTAAAAACGTGGTTATTATCGAAATCCGTAAAGCAAGACAGGAGCATGGCGCGCCCGTACTCAATATGTTATTGTGTTCAGACCCTAAGAAATTCCAGAAAAGTGTCCAATATCTCATTGGAAAGGTCTCTTCGAAGTTTTTCTTACTGGACAGTAATGGTGATCCAGTGGGTGCGAATGTCATAAATGATCATTTTGCTTCAATTTGTAAAATTCAACCGCCACTCCAACATATGCCGGCCAACAGTGCAGTGATTTACATTCCTGTGATTGAAATTCATCAGACTCAACTTAAACTCAAAACTCTTGACACAAATAAGTCAGTATACCCAGGTGATATCCCTACCAAATTGATTGTGGAATGTGCCCAGTATTTAAGTGTACTTCTAACTGCTATTTTTAACCAATGTTTTGTAGATACTATTTTTCCAGTGCGTTTTAAACGATCTATTATATCACCTATACCGAAAACTAAAATCCCAAAAGTTCCCTCTGACTTAAGACCAATATCAGAAACCTCTATTTTCTCTAAAATCTTTGAAAGTTTTATTTACAATTTACTTTTTGACGATATTCATGATAAAATCAACCCAAATCAGTCTGGCTTTAGGCCGAATCATAGCACCGCGCATTCCTTAATTTATGTACTTGACACTATTTTCAAACATCTTGAGTTGAATAGTTCCTATGTTGAGGCTGTTTTTGCTGATATTAGCAAAGCCTTCGACAATTTGGATTATCAGACAGTTATAGATAATGCAAGGGCCTTAGGTGCAAGAAATTTTGTTTTACGTATATTAGCTAGTGTTTTGTCTGGCCCTGAGCAATGAGTAGTCCTCGCTGGCGGGGATTCATCAAGTTTTTCCTCGATTTCCTATGGAGCACCTCAAGGGACTAAGTTAGGTCCTTTAGCATTTTTAATTGTTTTTAATAATGTTTTACCAAGCCTCGGCAAACTCATTCAAGTTTGCGGATGAGTTGACATAGCCGAACCCTTATCAAAAATCTAACAATTTGGACGTTACATTTGATTCACTCATTAACAATTTAAAGAATGATCTTGACAATGTTAAACTCAACTTAAGCATACCCAATGTAACCCAAAAGCAGTTTCATGCTATTCCATTTTTTTTTTAAAATATACCCCCTATGAATAATTTCCTTTGCATACCAAATTTAAATACGGTTAAAGTGCTTGGTGTGCAGTTGTACAATGACCTTAAATGGAACTCCCACATTTCCCACTTATTTAAATGTGGTAGTTTTCTCCTTAAATCTTTATCCCTTCTCAAACGGTTCTCCATATCAATTCAAAACCTTAAAATAATTTATTGTTCTTATATAAGACCCTGTCTGGAATATGCTTGCCCTGTCTGGCACCCTGGGTTGACCAAAGACCAATGTTCTAAAATTGAAAGTATTCAAAAAAGAGCAATAAAAATTATACTGTTGACGGCCTATACTTCATACGATGAAGGTTTGGCTAGACTTGAACTTACCACATTGGAATCACGACGTCACATCCTCACCATGAGCTTTGGTCACAAGTGCTTTAGTTCTGACTATCATCGACGTTTTCTCCCTCCCTTTAAAGAAAATGCCCCAATCCTTCCTACTACAAGACTCAATGCTCGTAGAGCTCCCAATACCCAACTGGACCTGTGTCCTCAAATGTTAACCATGAGGTACAAAAAATCTTTTGTCCCTATTTTGTTTCCCATTTTAATAATTAATATAACTTTTGTTTTATGTTTATCCCCTAACATTTTTTTTTATTATTGTAATTCTGACGTGCTTATGCTAGCTTCTGTGCTATTTTAGCCAATAAATCATATTCTATTCTAAATGAAACCCAAAACGAACAGAAATTAAATAAACAATCATAGCAAACAAACATACAATTGGTACTAACATAAATAAATAGATAAGTCTTAAAACGAGTGAAACTTAAATTCAATATGCAAATCCAGCTTGAAATGAACAAAAATCACTGCAAACAAGTTTGGGTTTTGCTTCCTTTTCTCACTGTCAAAGTCTAAGACCTACTGCCTCCTTAGCGCTTTACTGAAAACTATATGTGTCTTGAACAGTCTGGGAAAGTACAAATAAAATCAAGCCGAATATTCGATATTTAATTATATCAATTCTTGAAAGATAATCAGTTGAAGATTTTATTTCGCTGTTATTTTATTTTCATTTTCAATGCTGTAATAACTGGAAAAGAAAATATTTGTAATATAATTCATGTTTGGTGAAGCGCCAGTGACGGAGTAGGCTTTAGACTTTTCAGCTAAGGAAGGAGGCAGTATCCAAACTCGTTTGTGGTAAAATTATATTTATCTTGAACACTCTTGGAAAGAAATAATAAACTAAACTGAATATTTTATTTATATAATCATATTAATTACTGAAAGCTCATCACTTCAAAATTTAATTCTACTCTAATTTTTGTTTATGTTTATTCTCAATGATGTAATAAGCACAAAAGAAACAATTTGTAATATAATTGTTTTTAGTAAAGGAAAAAAAAATGCATTTTATTGTTTGTTTATTTCTACTTTTCAAGACTGTTCAAGACACATATAGTTTTCACTAAAGTGCCAATGACGCAGTAGGGTTTAGATTTTTACAGTGATAGAAGGAGGCAAAACCCAAACTCTTGTTTGTAGTGATTTTTGTTCGTTTTAAGCTTGATTTGCATGTTCAATTTAAGTTTCATTCGTTCTAAGATTTATTTGTTTATTTATATTGCTACCTATTGTATGTTTGTTTGCTATGATTGTTTATTTAATTTCTGTTCGTTTTGGGTTTCATTTATTCTTTAATAGCAATTTCTGGTAATGTATTAGTTTATATTAGTGCTTGTTGTATGTTTTTGCTATGATTGTTTATTTGTGGGAGGGGGGGGGGCTTGTTGCCCTCTGATCTCTTTTGACTCTTAAAAAGTGAATTAGAACTTTCAATTTCCAATAAAATGTGCCCTCTCTGAAATTTATACGAGCATCCCTTGTATAAGAACCATATATAAGTAGAGAGGGGGATCCGACTCCGAACGGGGCACCATATATGGGCATAGAGTCCCTAGGGAGATGGTTTTCTCACTGAGAATGAAAAAACAGAATTTTTCTCACTTGAAAAAACAGGAATTTTCTCACATTTATGGATGTTTCTTGGATGGTTATGAGTGTCGGTCAATTCATTCGATGTTTTTCATGGATTTCAACATTGATTTATGTAGATTTTATGGTTTTGTCAGTGGGAATTAAAACACAGAAACTTTCTCAGTTTGATGGATGTCAACAGCAATTAATGTATGTTTTATGGAATTTGTCAGTGAGAATGGAAAAACATGAATTTTCTCACTTTCATGGAGGTCAACAGCAATACATGTATGTTTTATGGTATTTGTCAGTGAGAATGAAAAAATAGGAATTTTCTAACATTAATGAATGTCAACAGCAATTTATGTCTGTTTTATGGTTTTTGTCAGTGAGAATGAAAAAACAAAGAAACAATTCTCCAGGAATAGATCCAAGTCATTAATACTTTGCCCCGGAAACAATTCTAAAACTTCGCCTAGAAACAATTCTCCAGGAATAGATCCAAGTCATTAATGTCTTTGCCTCGGAAACAATTCTACTGGTCGAACTCCAAAAGATATTAATAAACATTGCCATGGAAACAATTCTCCAAGAAACATCTTAGCGATGAATAGATTAACACGGGAATTAGGTTTCTCAGTAATTTCAAATATGACAGCGCAGAGATGCCAAAACAAAAGGAACAGGCTGAAATTACGATTATGGGTTATTTGGGCGAAACGATTTCAGACATTTTAGGGAATTATTTCGGCGAGAACAGTTAGAGACATTTTAAAAAATGATGTTAAAAGATGATTTTAGAAGAGTATTTGAGGGTGAAAATCTGTGATCGTTATACTACACAAGTTCCATTTGAACAGTGTTGTGAGGTCCTCTACCGCAACCCCAAAGGGTCCTCATACCCCACCCCAACCCCGAAGGAAGCCCCCTGTCCTCAAAGGTCCCCCAGGCTCCCAAAGGGCCCCCGGATCCCCAAAGGTCCTCCCCCGGTCCCCAAAGGTCCACCGCGCTCCCAAAGGACCACTCGGTCCTCAAGGGCCCCCCCCCGATCCCCAAAGGCCCTCCGCGGGCCCCCAAAGGCCCTTCCCCGGTCCCCAAAGGTCCACCGGACTCCCAAAAGACCAACCGGCCCTCAAGAGCCCCCCAGACCCCCAAAGGCCCTCCCCGGTCCCCAAAGGTCCCCCGGGCTCCCAAAGGACCACCCGGCCCCCAAGGGTCCCCCAGACCCCCAAAGGCCCTCCCCGGGCCCCCAAAGAGTCCCCTCTCCATTTTTTAATACTTTTTTAAGACCATTTCAGAGCAAGTTACTTTCTTAATGTCCCTCCTAAACCCATTTTGAAGTACTTATCTTTTTCACCCAAAACTATACTTTACAGCTTTTAGGATACCTCAGAAGCAATAAATACTTTACAAATGCCCTTTCAGAGAAGGTTACTTTATTAATGTCACTCCTAAACCCATGTTGAAGTACTTATACTTTTAACCCAAAACTATACTTTACTGCTTTTAGGATACTTCAACACCAAGAAATGCTTTTCAAAGGCAATGTTAGAGCAAGTTACTTTCTTAATGTCCCTCCTAAACCCATGTTGAAGTACTTATATTTTTCAACCAAAACTATAATTTACATCTTTTTGGATCACTCAACTCCTATAAATACTTTTCAAAGACCATTTCAGAGCAAGTTACTTACTTAATGTCCCTCCTAAACCCATGTTGAAGTACTTATTTTTTTCACCCAAAACTATACTGTACAGGTTTAAAGATACCTAAACTCAAATAAATACTTTTAAAAGAAAATTTCAGAGCAAGGTACTGTCTTAATGTCCCTCCTAAACCCATGTTGAAGTACTTATCGTTTTCACTGAAAACTATTCTTTACAGCTTTTAGGATACCTCAACACCAAGAAATACTTTTCAAAGACCATTTTAGAGCAAGTTACTTTCTTAATGTCCCTCCTAAACCCAAGTTGAAGGACTTATCTTTTAAAACCAAAACTATACTTTACAGCTTTTAGGATACCTCAACACCAAGAAATACTTTTCAAAGACAATTTCAGAGCAAGTTTCTTTCTTAATGTCCCTCCTAAACCCATTTTACAAGTTGAAGTACTTATCTTTTTCACCAAAAAATATAGTTTACAGCTTTTAGGATACCTCAACACCGAGAAATACTTTACAAAGACCATTTCAGAGCAAGTTACTTTCTTAATGTCCCTCCTAAACACATTTTGAAGTACTTATCTTTTTCACCCAAAACTAACATATACAGCTTTTAGGATACATCAACAACAGGAAATACTTTTCAAAGACTATGTCAGATCAAGTTACTTTCTAAATGTCCCTCCTAAACCCATGTTGAAGTACTTATATTTTTCACCCAACTCTATACTATACTGATTTTAGGATACCTCAACACCCAAACATTCTATTCTAAGACAATGTTAGAGTAATTTCCTTTCTTAATGTCACTCCTAAACCCATGTTGAAGTACTTATCTTTTTCACCCAAAACTATATTTTACAGCTTTTAGGATACCTCAACACCAAGAAATACTTTTCAAAAACCATTTCAGAGCAAGTTACTTTCTTAATGTCCCTCCTAAACCCATTTTTCAACTTAAAGTACTTATCTTTTTCATTCACAACTATACTTTACAGCTTTTTGGATAACTCAACACCAAGAAATACTTTTCAAAGACCATTTCAGAGCAAGTTCCTTTCTTAATGTCCCTCCTAAACCCATGTTGAAGTACTTATCTTTTTCATTCACAACTATACTTTACAGCTTTTTGGTTACCTCAACACCAAGAAATACTTTTCAAAGACCATTTCAGAGCAAGTTCCTTTCTTAATGTCCCTCCTAAACCCATGTTGAAGTACTTATATTTTTCACCCAAAACTATACTTTACAGCTTTTAGGATACATCAACACCAAGAAATACTTTACAAAGACCATTTCAGAGCAAGTTACTTTCTTAATGTCCCTCCTAAACCCATGTTGAAGTACTTATCCTTTTCACCCACAAGTATACTTTACAGCTTTTAGGATACCTCAACACCAAGAAATACTTTTCAAAGACCATTTCAGAGCAAGTTACTTTCTTAACGTCCCTCCTAAACCCATGTTGAAGTACTTATCTTTTTCATTCACAACTATCACAAATTATAATTTAAAGCCTTTAGGATACCTCAACACCAAGAAATACTTTCAAAAGGCCATTTTAGAGCAAGTTACTTTCTTAATGTCACTCCTAATCCCATTTTGAAGTACTAATCTTTTTAAAACAAAACAATACTTTACAGCTTTTAGGATACCTCAACACCAAGAAATACTTTTCAAAGACAATTTCAGATCAATTTACTTTCTTAATGTCACTCCTCAACCCATTTTCCAACTTGAAGTACTTTTCTTATTACTTCACAACTATACTTTACAGCTTTTTGGATACCTCAACACCAAGAAATACTTTTCAAAGACCATTTCAGCGCAATTTACTTTCTTAATGTCCCTGCTAAACCCTAGTTGAAGTACTTATGTATTTAAGACACAACTATAATATACAGCTTTTAGGATACCTCAACACCAAGAAATACTTTTCAAAGACCATTTCAGAGCAAGTTATTTTCTTAATGTCCCTCCTAAACCCATTTTACAAGTTGAAGTACTTATCTTTTTCACCCAAAACTATACTTTACAGCTTTATGGATACCTCAAGACCAATAAATACTTTTCAAAGACCATTTCAGAGCAAGTTACTTTCTTAATGTCCCTCCTATACCCATTTTACAAGTTGAAGTACTTATCTTTTTCACCCAAAACTATACTTTACAGCTTTCAGGATACCTCAACACCAAGAAATACTTTTCAAAGACCATTTCAGAGCAAGTTACTTTCTTAATGTCCCTCCTAAACTCATTTTACAACTTGAAGTACTTATCTTTTTCACCCAAAACTATACTTTACAGCATTTAGGATACCTCAACACCAAGAAATACTTTTCAAAGACCATTTCAGAGCAAGTTACTTTCTTAATGTCCTTCCTAAACCCATTTTACATGTTGAAGTACTTATTATTTTAACCCAAAATTATACTTTAAAGCCTTCACGGTACCTCAAAACCTAGAAATACTTTTCAAATACCATTTAAGAGCAAGTAATTTCTTAATGTCCCTCCTAAACCCATTTTACAACTTGAAGTACATATCTTTTTCACCCACAACTATACATTACAGCTTTTTGGATACCTCAAGACCAATAAATACTTTTCAAAGACCATTTCTGAGCACGTTACTTTCTTAATGTCCAATCAAAACCCATTTTATAAATTGAATTAATTGTGTTTTTCACCCAAAACTATACTTTACAGCTTTTAGGATACCTCAACACCGAGAAATACTTTCCAAAGACCATTTCAGAGCAAGTTACTTTCTAAATGTCCCTCCTAAACACATGTTGAAGTACTGATCTTTTACATCCAAAACTATAAATTCCATCTTTTAGGATACCTCAACTACAAGAAATACTTTTCAAAGACAATTTCAGAGAAAGTTACTTTCTCAATGTCCCTCATAAACCCATTTTGAAGAACTTATCTTTTTAACAAAAAACTATACTTTAAAGCTTTTAGGATACCTCAACACCAAGAAATACTTTTCAAAGACCATTTTAGAGCAAGTTACTTTCTTAATGTCACTCCTAAACCCAAGTTGAAGTACTTATATTTTTAAACCAAAACTATACTTTACTGCTTTTAGGATACCTCAACACCAAGAAATACTTTTCAAAAACAATTTCAGATCAAGTTCCTTTCTTAATGTCCCTCATAAACCCATTTTTAAACTTAAAGTACTTATCTTTTTCATCTACAACTATACATTACAGCTTTTTGGAAAACTCAACACCAAGAAAAAATTTTCAAAGACCATGTCAGAGCAAGTTAGTTTTTAATGTCTCTCATAAACCAATTTGACATCTTGAAGTACTTGTCTTTTAAAACAAAAACTAAACTTTAAATTATTTAGGATACCACAACACCAAGAAATACTTTTGCAAAGACTATTTCAGAGCACGTTACTTTCTTAATATCCCTCCTAAAGCCATTTTACAAGTTGAAGTACTTATTTTTTTCATCTAATACTATACTTTACAGCTTTTAGCATACCTCATCACCAAGAAATACTTTTCAAAGACAATTGAAGACCAATTTACTTTCTTAATGTCCATCCTAAACCCATTTTACAAGTTAAACTACTTATCTTTTTCAACCAAAACTATACTTTGCAGCTTTTAGGATACCTCAACAACAAGCAATACTTTACAAAGACCATTTCAGAGCAAGTCACTTACTTAATATCCCTCCTAAACCCATTTTATATGTTGAATTACTTATCATTTTAACCCAAAAATATACTGTACAGCTTTTAAGGATACATCAACACAAAGAAATAATTTAAAAAGACCATTTAAGAGAAAGTTACTTTCTTAATGTCCTTCCCAAACCCATTTTACAAGTTGAAGTACTTATCTTTTTCACCCAAAACTATACTTTACAGCCTTTAGGATACCTCAACACCAAGAAATACTTTTCAAAGACCATTTTAGAGCACGTTACTTTCTTAATGTTCCTCCTAAACCCATATTGAAGTACTTATATTTTTCACCCAAACCTATACTTTACTGCTTTTAGGATGCCTCAACACCAAGAAATACTTTTAAAAGGCAGTTTCAGATAAAGTTCCTGTCTTAATGTCCCTCCTAAATCCATGTTGAAGTACTTATATTTTTCACCCAAAACTATATTTTACAGCTTTTAGGATACCTCAACACCAAGAAATACTTTTCAAAGACCATTTCAGAGCAAGTTACTTTCTTAATGTCCCTCCTAAACCCATGTTGAAGTACTTATCTTTTTCACCCAAAACTATACTTTACAGCTTTTAGGATACCTCAACACCAAGAAATACATTTCAAAGACCATTTCAGAGCAAGTTACTTACTTAATGTCCCTCCTAAACCCATGTTGAAGTACTTATCTTTTTCACCCAAAACTATACTTTACAGCTTTTAGGATACCTAAACAAACAGAAATACTTTTCAAAGACCATTTCAGAGCAAGTTACTTTCTTAATGTCCCTCCTAAACCCATGTTGAAGTACTTATCTTTTTCATCCACAACTACACTTTTATGTTTTGAGGTTAAATACTCACCAATATCTACTTTTTAATTTCCATGTTAGAGCAATTGACTTTATCAATTTTACCCCTAAACACATGTTGAGGTACTAATCTTTTTCACAACAAAAAATACTTTAAAGCTTTTAGGATACCTCAAAACCAAGAAATACTTTTCAAAGACAAAATCAGAGAAAGTTACTTTATTAATGTCCCTCCTAAACCCATGTTACAAGTTGAAGTACTTATCTTTTTCACCCAAAACTATAGTTTACAGCTGTTTGGATACCTCAACACCGAGAAATACTTTACAAAGACCATTTCAGAGCAAGTTACTTTCTTAACGTCCCTCCTAAACCCATTTTGAAGTACTTATCTTTTTCACCCAAAACTAAACTTTACAGCTTTTAGGATACCTCATCACCAAGAAATACTTTTCAAAGACTATTTCAGAGCAAGTTACTTTCTAAATGTCCCTCATAAACCCATGTTGAAGAACTTATATTTATCAAACAAAACTATACTTTACTGCTTATAGGATGCCTCAACATAAATAAATACTTTTAAAATGCAATTTCAGAGTAAGTTCCTTTATTAATGTCACTCCTAAACCCATGTTGAAGTAATTATATTTTTAACCCAAAACTATACTTTACTGCTTTTAGGATACCTCAACACCAAGAAATACTTTTCAAAAACAATTTCAGAGCAAGTTCCTTTCTTAATCTCCCTCCTAAACCCATTTTTCAACTTGAAGTACTTATCTTTTTCATTCACAACTATACTTTACAGCTTTTTGGTTACCTCAACACCAAGAAATAATTTTCAAAGACGATTTCAGAGCAAGTTCCTTTCCTAATGTCCCTCCTAAACCCATGTTGACGTACTTATCTTTTTCATCCACAACTATTTTTTACAGCTATTTGGATACCTCACCACAAAGAAATACTATCCAAAGACCATTTCAGAGCAAGTTACTTTCTTAATGTCCCTCCTAAACCCATGTTGAAGTACTTATCATTTTCACCCACAACTCTACATTACAGCTCTTAGTATTCCTCAACACCAAGAAATACTTTCCAAAGACCATTTCAGAGCAAGTTACTTTCTTAATGTCCCTCCTAAACCCATGTTGAAGTACTTATCTTTTTCACCCACAAGTATACTTTACAGCTTTTAGGATACCTCAACACCAAGAAATACTTTTCAAAGACCATTTCAGAGCAAGTTACTTTCTTAATGTCCCTCCTAAACCCATGTTGAAGCAATGATAATTTTAACCCAAAACTATACTTTTATGCTTTTAGTATACATCAACACAAAGATCTACTTTTCAAATATCATTTTAGAGCAAGTTCCTTTCTTAATGTCCCTCCTACACCCATCTTGAAATACTTATATCTTTCACCCAAATCTATACTTTACAGCTTTTAGGATGCCTCAACACCAAGAAATACTTTTCAAAGACAATTTCAGAGCAAGTTACTTTCTTAATGTCCCTCCTAAACCCATTTTACAAGTTGAAGTACTTATCTTTTTCACCAAAAACTATACTTTACTGCTTTTAGGATACCTCAACACCAAGAAATACTTTCCAAAGACCATTTGAGAGCAAGTTACTTTCTTAATGTCCCTCCTAAACCCATATTGATTGACTTATCTTTTTAACCCAAAACTATACTATACAGCTTAAAGGATACATCAACACCAAGAAATACTTTTCAAAGACCATTTTAGAGTAAGTTACTTTCTTAATGTCACTCCTAAACCCATATTGAAGTACTTATCTTTTTCACCCAAAACTATACTTTAATGCTTATAGGATGCCTCAACACCAAGAAATTCTTTTCAAAAACAATTTCAGATCAAGTTACTTTCTTAATGTCCCTCCTAAACCCATTTTTCAACGTGAATTAATTATCTTTTTCAGTCACAACTATACTTTACAGCTTTTTGGATGACTCAACACCAAGAAATACTTTTCAAAGACCATTTCAGAGCAAGTTCCTTTCTTAATGTCCCTCCTAAACCCATGTTGAAGTACTTATCTTTTTCATTCACAACTATACTTTACAGCTTTTTGGTTACCTTAGCACCAAGAAATAATTTTCAAAGACCATTTCAGAGCAAGTTACTTTCTTAATGTCCCTCCTACGCCCATGTTGACGTATTTATCTTTTTCACACACAACTATACTTTACAGCTTTGAGGATACCTCAACACCACGAAATAATTTACAAAGACCATTTCAGAGCAAGTTACTTTCTTAATGTCCCTCCTAAGCCCATGTTGAAGTACTTATCTTTTTCACACACAAGTATACTTTACAGATTTTAGGATACCTCAACACCAAGAAATTCTTTTCAAAGACCATTTAAGAGCAAGTTACTTTCTTAATGTCCCTCCTAAACCCAAGTTGAAGTAATTATCTTTTTAATTCACAACTATAATTTACAGCTTTTATGATACCTAAACACCAGGAAATACTTTACAAAGACCATTTCAGAGCAAGTTACTTTCTTAATGTTCCTCCTAAACCCATATTCAAGTAATTATATATTTAACCCAAAACTATACTTTACAGCTTTTAGGATACCTCAACACCAAGAAATACTTTTCAAAGACAATTTCAAAGATTGTTACTTTCTTAATGTCCCTCCTAACCCCATTTTCCAACTTGAAGTACTTATCTTTTTCCTTCACAACTATACTTTACAGCTTTTTGGATACCTCAACACCAAGAAATACTTTTCAAAGACCATTTCAGAGCAAGTTACTTTCTTAATGTCCCTCCTAAACCCATGTTGAAGTACTTATCTTTTTCATTCACAACTATACTTTACAGCTTTTAGGATACCTCAACACCAAGAAATACTTTTCAAAGACCATTTCAGAGCAAGTTATTTTCTTAATGTCCCTCCTAAACCCATTTTACAAGTTGAAGTACTTATCTTTTTCACCCAAAACTATACTTTAGAGCTTTTAGGATACCTCAACACCAAGAAATACTTTTCAAAGACCTTTTCAGAACAAGTTACTTTCTTAATGTCCCTCCTAAACCCATTTTACAACTTGAAGTACTTATCTTTTTCACCAAAAACTATACTTTACAGCTTTTAGGATACCTCAACACAAAGAAATACTTTTCAAAGACCATTTCAGAGCAAGTTACTTTCTTAATGTCCCTCCTAAACCCATTTTAGAAGTTAAAGTACTTATCTTTTTCAACCAAAACTATACTTTACAGCTTTTAGGATACATCAACACCAAGATATAAATTTGAAAGACCATTTCGGAGCAAGTTACTTTCTTAATGTCCCTCCTAAACCCATTTTACATGTTGAAGGACTTATTTTTTTCAAAAAAAATTATACTTTAAAGCCTTCACGGTACCTCAACAACAAGAAATACTTTTCAATTACCATTTCAGAGAAAGTACTTTCTTAATGTCCCTCCTAAACCAATTTTACAAGTTGAAGTACTTATGTTTTTCACCTAAAACTATACTTTACAGCTTTTAGGATACCTCAACACCAAGAAATACTTTTCAAAGACCATTTCAGAGGAAATTACTTTCTAAATGTCCCACCTAAGCCCAATTTCAAAGTTTAATTACTTATATTTTTCACCCAAAACTATACTTTACAGCTTTTAGGATACCTCAACAACAATAAATACTTTACAAATAAAATTTCAGATCACATTACTTCATTAATGTCCCTCAACTCAAACAATTAAATTTATAATTACTATTCTTTGTAACACAAAAATAAACGTTACAGTTTTTACTATACATCAAAAACAAGAACTACTTTTGCAAAGACCATTTCAGACCAAGTTACTTTCTTAATGTCCCTCCTAAGGCCATTTTACAAGTTGAAGTACTTATTTTTTTCATCTAAAACTATACTTTACAGCTTTTAGCATACCTCAACACCAAGAAATACTTTTCAAAGACCATTGCAGACCAAGTTACTTTCTTAATGTCCCTCCTAAACCCATTTTACAAGTTGAAGTACTTATCTTTTTCACCCAAAACTATACTTTACAGCTTTTAGGATACCTCAACACCTAGAAATACTTTTCAAAGACCATTTAAGAGCAAGTTACATTCTTAATGCCTATCCTAAACCCATATTACAAGTTGAAGTACTTGTTTTTTTCATCCACAACTAAACTAGACAGCTTTTAGGATAACTCAACACCAAGCAATACTTTCCAAAGACAATTTCAGAGCAAGTTATTTTCTTAATGTGCCTCCTAAACCCAATTTACAAGTAGAAGTACTTATATATTTCACCCAAAACTATACTTGACTGCTTTTAGTATACCTCAACAACAAGAAATACTTTTCAAAGGCCATTATAGAGCATGTTACTTTCTCAATGTCACTCCTAAACCTATGTTGAAGTACTTATATCTTTAAACCAAATCTATACATTACTGCTTTCAGGATGCATCAACACCAAGAAATACTTTACAAAGATAATTTCAGATCAATTTCCTTTCTTAATGTCACTCCTAAACCCATGTTGAAGTACTTATAATTTTCACCCAAAACTATACTTTACTGCTTTTAGGATGCCTCAACACCAAGAAATTCATTACAAAAACAATTTCAGAGAAAGTTCCTTTCTTAATGCCCCTCATAAACCCATTTTACAAGTTTAAGTACTTATCTTTTTCACCCAAAACTATACTTTACAGCTATTAGGATACACCAATACCAAGAAATACTTTTCAAAGACCAGTTCAGAGCAAATTATTTTCTTAATACCCCTCCTAAACTCATTATACAAGTTGAAGTACTTATCTTTTTCACCAAAAACTAAACTTAACAGCAATTAGGGTAACTCAATACTAAAAAATACTTTTCAAAGACCAGTTCAGTGCACGCTATTTTCTTAATGTCCCTGCTAAACCCATATTACAAGTTGAATTACATATCTCTTTCATCAAAAACTATGCTTTACTGAATTTACGATACATCAACACCAAGAAATATTATCCAAAGACCATTTCAGAGCAAGTTACTTTCTTAATGTCACTCCTAAGCCCATTTAGAAGTTGAAGTACTTATTTTTTTCACCCAAAAATATACTTTACAGCTTTTAGGATACCTCAACAACAAGAAATACTTTTCATAGACCATTTCAGTGCAAATTACTTTCTTAATGCCCGTCCTAAGCCCATTTTACATGTTGATGTACATAAATTTTTCATCCACATTTTTACAATACTGCTTTTAGGATAGCTAAATACCGAGAAATACATACCATAGACAGTTTTAGTGAACTATATAGTCTGTTTATCCCTCCTAGGCCCTGTTTACAAGTTTAATTACGACTCTTTCTATTCAACAAGTATATTTAAAAGCATTTAGGATACCACACAACCACCAAATACTTTTTAAAGACCGTTTCAGAGCAAATTACTTTATTAATACCACTCTTAAACCCATTTCACAACTTGAATTACTGGTATTTTTCATCAACTTCTAAACTCTACTGCTTTTTGGATACATCAAAATAAAGTAATAGCTTCCTAATACCTTTTCTTTGCAACTTCCTTTCTTAATGTCCCTCCTAAACACATTTTACAAGTAGAAGAATTTTTCATTTTCACAAACATTGAAAATTTTCTTATATTAGGATACCTCTACAAAAAGCAATAATGTCCAAATTTATTTAAAGATCAAGTTACTTTCGTATTGTTCCCCCTAAACCCTATTTCCAACTTGAAGTACTTATATTTATCACTAAAAAATAAACTATACTGCCTTTGGATACATCAATACCAAGACATATTTTCTATAGACCCTTTCAGATCAAATTGTTCTCTTAATACCCCGCTTAAGTTAATCATACAAGTTGATGTACTTATGTGTTTGACCAAAAATTATACTATATAACATTTAGGATACCTGAATACCAAGACATACTTTCCAAAGACAATTTCGGAGCAAATTACGTTCTGACTGTTCCTTCAAAACTCATTTTACAGGTTGAAGTACTTATCTTTTTCACTAAAAACTAAACTCTATAGCTTTTAGTACACCGCAACACCAAGGCATAAATTCCAAATACCTTTTCAGAACAAATTATTTTCTTAATGTCCCTCTTAAACTCATTATACAAGTTGATGTAATTATCTTTTTCACCAACTACTTTACTTAACAGCTTTTAGGATACACTATTACCAAGCCTTTCTATTTAAGCACTAGTGGTGTGCACGTTACTATCTTATAATCCCTTCTCTAACCATTTTCACACTTGATGTACAAATCTTTTTCACCAACTTATTACCAATACATCTAATAGGATAACTCACAACCAAGAAAAAATATAAAAAGAAAATTTAATAGCACGTTACTTTCTTAATGTTCCTCCTAAAGCCATTTTACAAGTTGAAGTACTTATTTTTTTCATCCAAAACTATACTTTACAGCTTTTAGCATACCTCAACACCAAGAAATACTTTTCAAAGACCATTGCAGACCAAGTTACTTTCTTAATGTCCCTCCTAAACTCATTTGACAAGTTGAAGTACTTATCTTTTTCATCAACAAATATACTTTACAGATTTTTTAATACTTCAACACAAAGTAATACTTTTCTAAGACAATTTCTGTTCTAGTTACTTTCTTTTTGTCCCTACTCATCCGCTTATAAAAGAGTTATTTCATCTCTGGTTAACAACAAAATAAACGGTTGTTCTGTTTTTTGAAATCTAGTACAATATATACTTTACAAAGAACATTTCAGAGCAGGTTACTGTCTTAATGTCACCCCTATAGCCATTGTACAAGTTGTAATATTTATCTTTTTAACCAACAACTAAACTATACATCTTTTAGGATACCTCAGTACCAGGAAATAATTTCTAAAGACCATTTCATAGCACGTTACTTTCTTAATATCCCTCCTAAACTCATTTTACACGTTGAAGTACTTATCCTTTTCAACAATAATTATACTATATAGCATTTAGGATACCTCAACACCAAGAAATACTTTTCAAAGACCATTTCAGAGCAAGTTACTTTCTTAATGTCCCTCCT